>NC_086247.1:109043593-109344282 GCF_021018805.1 Prinia subflava | reverse complement strand
CTTTGATAATGTAGCCTGGCTGCCAGGTCTCTGGGAATGTTCTACCCATCTGTTTTAAAGAATAAATAAATTAGTCATTCCCTGCATTTCAGACTTCTGAACCAGAGCCTCGAAGAACCAGCTGTGCATTGTAACTTAGCAGGTGAGAGTCACCTTGATTTTCACTGATGTTGAGAAATGTTCAAAGGTTATCTGAGTGGAATTTAAGGGGTAGAAGGTCACACATTGGCTCTGCAGGGTTTGAATAAAGAGGCTTCACTCAGGCCACCCAGGACAGCTGTCAGTCATTTCTTCTACAGCAGCCATAGAAGAATAAGGGAAAAAGATGACTGTCCCAAAGCAGTCTGCCATATGATATGTGGGAAATACGTGGGGAGGTGAGAAGGGAAAGGACCCGGCTGTGTTCTTCAGCAGGTTTGTTTAGTCCTTCACTCATGTTATTTTTCTTTCCTGTCGCTCTCTGTTCTAGGAACCTGCTATAGGATCTGCTGTGATGTACTAAACTGACACTTCCCTACTGCCAATAACACACTGCCTAAGGCTGTACACTAGAGTGCCTTTTCTTAACAGCCATTGTGTATGTCCAGCTGAAAATGGACCCTCAAGAACCCACAGAGCCTCAGTTATAGGGCTTCATTTGGATACCTCACTGAGAAAGCTGTCCAAGTCTTCAGCATCGTGGTCTGCTACAGGAAATTCTGCCTTAACGTTCTCAGAGGACTCTAGACAGGATGCTATGTTTCAAAAGCAAGGCTCCACATTTTAAGATGCACTTTTTCTCCCTATCGATTGTACTAAAGTATGTCGTCTTTAAACTGCAGTATGTTTTTGTACACTCAATCAGTCATAATTACAGGCCAGTCAATCTGCCAAAGCAGACCTGTGATCCATATTTGCTGGCCTCTTACTATTCATGTGGGCATCTGTCTTGTCCAGCAATAACAACTCTGTGCAGTGTGTGCTGCTTTTCAGCTGCATGGAAGGTGTGGAGAATCTGTGTAGCTCACTCTGTCCCAGGGAGTCAGTGGGAGTCTTGGCAGGGTTGGTAGGAGGAGGAAGGCTTCTCTGTTCTCCGAGTACATCTCACAGATTGACTGCTCCAGCTCCAGAGCTAGGGATGTTGCTCTAGGCAGCAGGAGTGTCATACTGAACCAGGAACTGATGGCCACACATGTGGACCGGATGTCTGCTGAGTTATGATGCCAGTGTCTGGAAACATCTGAACACTGTTAAAGAAACAAACACCTTCATATGTCTTGTTCTTGGCAGCATTGTCCACTTGGTGATGGCCAGCCATGCTGGAGTTCAGAATAAATTCTGTCCAAACCTTTAAGATCGGAAAAAGGAGGTGAAAGCATTGGGGATGAGATCTCTGCTGACTGACTGGTGGTTGTAGGGTGGCTGCAGCTTGCAAGAGATTCCTTTCCAATGTTCACTGGTGTTTCTGAGAAGGAGGCAAATGCAGCCCAGGCATCAGTTGCTATACTAGTCTGGAGCCACCAGAGAGTAGCTAGGACCTGTTGCTGGTGCCACATGTACCCCACTACTACTGGGCCACTCTGAATTGGATTGTGAAAGTAATATTCCTTCTTTTACTTCTTGAGACCCTTAACAGGTGAGTCAAACTAGAAAGCCCTTTGGCAGATGCCCAGGAGGGAGGATGCTGCTCACAGGGTGTCCCTCTCCCCGTTTTGTGGGAGAACATTGCCAATTTGTGGTATTTTTTGCTCTGAAGAATACAAAGAAGGTATTCAGAGGAGGTGATAAGCCAGTGAATCCCTTACCTTCCCCACCAGTTGCAGAGCAGGTACCCACGTAATGTGCTATGAAGGAAGGCATGGGCTGGCAAATTCCCTCTCAGCATTAAGGAGTGGTGAGCTCTCCCAAGAGCTGTGGGTACCAGGAAGGAGGAGAGCTCCTTCCTTCCCTGGGCTCCCCGTGAACACCCATGAGCAGAGTGCCACATGTCACCTGCCATGCAGCAGGAAAGCAGTAGCCTGGGACACCAGGCTGTGTAGTGTGGTTGGGCAAATACAAGCAAAACAGGCAAATTTCCTGACTAGCTGGATTTAGGGGGGTGAGTGGGGAAGACAAGGAAGGGCTGGATGGGTTGATTGGAAAAACAGTCCCAGTTGAAATCTGCCATCCACATTTGACATCTAGCTTGTCAGTACTCCCATGTCCAGCTGCATGTGAGGAGCCCTTGGAATAAATACAACCATTTTCCCAGTTGTAATACATGTGTCACTCCATCCCTTCAAGGAGTTTCCATCTGCCCAAGATCTGACCCAATGTGTTCATTCTGGGTGAAATTAGGCCTTCTTTTACTCTCACACAATACTAGTTCTCTGCAATTGGTTTGCACAGATGTGAGGGAAGAATTTGGCCCACTCTGTTTAATATATAAATATATATATAAAACAAATAGATTTTATTTATATATGCAATCCAGTAAAGGAGATTAAACAGAGTAGGATGCCTAGTAATTTTTTTGTTATTCAATCTCTTCCTCCATTGACTGTTCTCATGTATGTATACAATACATTCCCAGGTTCTGGTTTATGCAGGTATGTGTGTTATGAAATGTCATTAATGGTGGTTGGTCTGCATATTCGTCTAATAAATAATAACTAATATTGTGTATGTAATATCAATACAGAAATGACTAATTTTAATAGAATATCTCTTTGGCTTTTGTTCTGTTAGTGTGATTTAAACAAGCCAACAAAGTTTGGAGTAGGTTGTTTTCCTTAAGAGGCATGAAAAGCAACTATTATCGTGTTACAATGTTAAAATATTCAGTCTTTGACAGACAAATGTGTACTGTGTAAGCATTGCAAAAAAAAAAAAAAAGTAAAAAAAAATCCCACCTGCTCTGAGGCATTTGAATTTTTACAAATGTTTATTGTGCCAAATACGTGCAAAGATATAATTTACTGTTTTAAAAAATCATAAAAGCATATGTCATAGCACACAAAGAATTATTTTGTCATCAAGTGATTTCAATCTTTAGTGTTAATATTTATATTTAGATTAATTTTTATAAATGAAAATATTTTAATGGGTAAAATGAAGACTATATGACCTATTTGATTAAGTCTGAGTGAATATTAAGCTTGCCTTGTTGTTGTTATCTGCATACTCACCAAGAATTATTGTCAAGAGAAATTATAAAAGAGTAAAAGCGATTTATGAAAAGAATGCCTTTTCAATGACTTGATTCATAAAGAAAACCAAAACGTTCTCTGTTGTTTGGCTTTATGTGCACTTTGACCCGGAAGCGTGCAGGACCCGCAGCCACACACGTGCCACTGTCACACGCGGGACACGGGCATTTCCACAGGGGTGCCAGGGTTTGCCGAGAGCAGGGGCACACGCTCGGTTCACACCTCCTCCTCCTCCTCCTCCTCCTCCTCCTCTAGGGCTGGGGTGGGAGGAATCCTGTCAGGAACATTTGCTGGGGAGTCTTCTCCAAACCATTGAGTCTGTTGGCTGAAATACCATCTCAAGCACAGTTTCTCAGGCAGAATTTCTTGATCTCTCTCTGGGATTGTTACAAAAAGTGAGCAAGAACCCTGACAGTGATCTTGGTCTCGGACTTCCAAAGTTCCTTGCAATTAATGCGGATCAAAATACTTATCAGCATATCTTCTCCACCATGAAAGCATTCAGTAAACTTAGTTTGTTTTAAGTAACACTTCAGGTCAGCGGCTTTGTTGTATTATAAATGGAAGTAAAACCCTTTTTATAATAATAAAAACCCATCCCTTGCTGACAGGCCATTTGCCAAAAGAGAAAGATGGGTTAAAATGTCTGCAATGGCTAATTCAACCATTATTCAATTTTAGTAGTAATTCTCACAAAGCACAACTAGAAGTGGAAGTCCATTCAACTTCAGCCTTTGCAGTGTGATTCATGGCCTGGATTGTTATTAGTTATTACCTAAATTGTAAACCATCCTTTTTGGATATAAGCATAGATTAAACTGTATTATTCCTGCTAATAGTTAGTAATCAAGATGAAACACATTTTAAGTAACACTTCTTATAAAAGTAATATAACAAAGTTCTATTAACATGAGTAAATAGGGGTATTGAGCTGCACCTCCAGGCTTATTGATGTGGACTAATGGAGTAGATAGCACATAACTTATGATCCTCAAAGAGTGACTTTAGCTTGCTCAGACAATGTACTTGGAAATAATGACATTGTTTTAAAGGGAATCAGCTTATTCAGGCCCTTGCTCCTGTTGGATTATGGTGCATGATTATATGCAGTAGGCACAAAACTACTCCAAAGAGTTCAATTAGCTAATATTTTTTCTTCAGCAGGGAGAAAATACTTATCTTCAATAGGTGCTCCTCTTTGTTCATTAATATATCTCTCCAGCAGTACAGGAAGAATTATGAAAGGCAGTGCGTACTTCAGGGAGACATTCTTAAGAGTGGATGTTAACAATCTCGATAAAAGCTACACGCAGAGAAGCAGCATCTCATGCCATTAATGCAGGTACATTAAAAATTGTTAAGAGCCTTTTTTCTTTCTTCCAACCATTGCTTTTTATTTTTACATATCAACAGCCATTGACTTTGAAATGTGACAGGAAAGTTTCATGATACATTTAACACTGCAAAGCTTAAACCCCAGTCCAAAAGCTGTGTGGTTTTGGATAAACCTAACAGTGAACCTAGCAGTGAACAGGATCAGGAGATTAATGGGGATGCACAATGAAAAAACATTTTTATAAGCAGTGGTGGCACTCAGTGCTGGTGTCCATGCATTGTCTTTTACCTGCACCCTGAACATGTTCCTTTTTGAAGGTGCTCGCACAAGGAGCAGAAAGAAGAGCAGTGTGGGATTGCTAGGCAAAAGCAGAACTGTAGGTCTGAGGTGCAGGGGAGGGCACAATTCAAAGAACAGAGGTTGCGCTGCCACCTTGGGGAACAGAAATCACCAGTCGCTGTCCTCTGTGTCCAACTTTTGCTCCCACAAAGCATTCAAGATGAAATCCAGGTGTCTGCTCACAGGCCTCAGGCTGCCACGGCTGCTTCTCAGCTGCCTCTTCCCAAAGCGACCGATGGGGCGAACACCACGGCCTACATACCAAAAAGGGTCGATCTCGGGACCTGGAATTCAAAGCATTCAGTGAGGATGTACCACTGCACTTGGAGGCAGTTCCTGAACATCTTGAGGATGTTAGCTCACTTGGAGCCCAGGAGAAAAAGAAAGGGAAAGGCCAGACACACAGCTTACTGATGCCTTTGAAGATTACTTTCTGTGTGTACAGCCTAAAGGAAGAGGATTCAGTTGCAAAATGAATTTTCATCCATCTGGGCTGCAGCCTGCATTTCTAACATGAGAAAGGGCCCATCCAAATTTTCTGCAGTAGGTACCAGGTACAGTATGTCTACAGACTAACAAATCCACTGGATTGCAGAGGGGGTTCCTACATAAGAGGTAAACATGAAATTAATCCTTGTTCCCCTTGGAAGTTGTTTTCATGGATGACTGGTTTTTTTCTTTAAGCTCTGACACACAACTTATTTCTGTGGTCTGGTGCAGTTTTGGGGCACGTATGCAGAGGGTTATAGTTGTATTAAAAGACTAATACTAAAAAGATTATTTTAAAAGTATTAACAGCAGCAGGGAAATTCTAAAACACCCTGGAGATGATGCCACCCTAAGGAAATCCCAGATCATTCCAGAGGCAGACAAGTGTCAGAAACAGGAATAAATTACAATTTAAGTGCATTATATATCATCCTCGTCATATCAAAGTCTCAGTCAAGGAAGAAGGATTTTCCCCTGTGCATTTTGATGCTTGAACAGAGGAAAAAAATCACCTTGCCTTTAAATTTTTCCATATATACATCTTTTAAATCTTTCAGCACAGTGTTTAACAGCCTTCCTACTCAACAAAACCCAAGAAACCTTCACCTGTATACCTAAAACCTGAGGTTTCCGACATCTCTATCCTCTTTTAATGGGGAGAGGTGTGGCACTGAGCCCAGTTGTTGTTATCTGCATACTCTCCACAATGCCTCTCTCCCACCCCACCTGCCATTATCAGCCCATGCTCCTGGGGGAAAGATGAGATTTCTTGGTGATTTTCTCAAAGATCTTTTGGATTGTGTGTGCTAGTTTAAACTTTGGATATATGGTATCATCCCTGACCTGGATACTTTCAGTTCTTTACAGCACCTCTGAATGGAGATACTTCAACCACTTGTATTTGGACTTTCAGATAACTCATGGTCCCAGACAGAACTGAAGGTGTCTGTAAAGTGCACTTCAGCTTCTGGGCCACTGCTTTCTTTTTTATTATATAGAAGCAGTTGTGTAGGTCTACAGAACACAGCTAAAAATGTGGTGCTTAAATATTTGATGTATACTACTTTACATTTTCTTGTCTGTCCTTTACATATTAGTGTATTCTGTGATATTTATCAACAATAATGCTATTTGCCTTGGCTATTTAAGGACTGTGAGAAGGACATGAGGTTCTGTACGTGCACTGACAAGTGCAAATGGAAGCACAGGGCCTCACACCAAGGTGACAGCACAGAAACACCTGATTTGCTGTTGAACTTTGCCTGAGAGCCCAGCCCTGATCCCTCAGTGCAGCAGAGACTGCAGGGTCACCATGTCAGGTGAGACTCATACTTACTTCTGTTGTCTATCTGATGTTTAAATGGCCTGCTCTGTCCCGAAGCAAAGCTGAGCGACACCAAGAGCATCAGCACATAGACAGTGACTAGCTTTAAGTGGTTTGGTGACCACCGGGCACCTGGTGTCCAGGAGATTGGATGCCACATGACGGAGCAGTGGTGGGAAGGCTGTAAGGAGAAGAGTGAACACGGGGAACATGAATGAGTTAAAGCTCTCAAGGTGAAGGAATGTATCAACTTTATCAGTATGTTCCCATCCATCAGAAGCCATTTCATGGCTCTAAGTTCTGTGGAACACTCATGCTGAGGATGTCCTGAGCATTCCTGTTCGAAGGCAAAGGCTATGATGTGAGCCATCTACTGGGGTAAAAACTGGAGACTTTTTCTCTCTAGCAGTGAAAGTCGTCACAGGACACTTGATTCCTGGCCCTGAGTTCACTGCTCATTCTATATGGCTCTCTCTATGACCACAGGCACTGGCCACCAAAGTGTGTTTTACCCCCTACCACCAACATCTATTCCTTGCTTGTAAAATGTGTTTAACATTTGTGTTTTACACACTCTTTTTACAACTAAATGCATTTCAGTATGAACGGCAATGCTCCTCTTGTGCCATCACACCCTTTTTTTGCCAGCGTGCAAAATTACAATTTCCAGTTATGGTTTCCACTGGTAGATATCTCAGTACTGTAAATGCACCCAGGTGCCACAGAATGAGAAATCCCTCCCAGCTTCCATGGGATGGGCTGGGAAGAACGGACGTACTGAGCTGGGAAAATTGCATCCAGGAGGGGAGGGAGCCAGGCTATGGTTACCACTGTCTCTGGCATTTTGTACAAGCTTCCTCACGGCAGCTCTCCCAGCTGTCACACCAGGACAGCTGTCACACCTTGCAGTCTGTGACATGCAAGGTCTGCCTCTACATTTGACATCCTGGAGCCTCTGCCTATAGAACAGGAGCCTATTTGCTTAAGCATCATGTAAGTGATGTAGATATACAGGCACAGAGGCATAGGAAAACCTCTCAGCTGTGCCTACACAGTGGCTTCTCTTTGTGTATAGGTGGAATTTTTCCTTAGTTGCTGCCAAAATCTTAGCCTGCTTTCAGTACAGGCAGAGCAGGAATGAAAATCTTTGATGCAAGATGCTCCCAAACACACCAAACACGCAACACAGCAAAAACACATGAAGAAGTTGGTTGTGTCTTTTACTAAAATGCAGTCAAAAGCTCCTTCACCCCTAGTATTCAGTGAAGGTTTCTCAAGGGCTTTTTCACACACTGACAGTTGCTTACCTGGCAGCTTAGAGGAAAGCAGTTTTAACTTGGTATCTCAGAACGGCAAATTGAGTTTTTCTAACTTGAATATCTCATGACCATCAGGACTAAATTATCTTAGTATGTAGAATTCACCCACATGAGGTGAACTCTGCCTTCAGTTTCAGCTGGAGTAACTGTCCTGTTGCTTCATTTTTAGCAAAACCTTACGTTCAGTGAGACAAAAGGAAGGTGTTTTGAGGCATCTCTGTGGTGTGTTTACAGGCTGCTGACAGGTTTTCCAGGTTACTTGCTCCCTGGTTTTGTGTCTTGGGGTTTTTTTGGGCACCAAGTTACAGAAAGAAGAGCATGCCTTAAGCTCATTGTTGATGAAAGACAAAAATGCAGGGAAAAGCTTTTAGCAGACACTTTTTCCTAAGCACTGCTGTGCTTCAGTCCCCACCAGCTCATGCTGTGCCACTGCAGCCACTTTCTACAGCAGTGATATGTATTGAACTTTTTGTTCAAACCATTGTCCTAGTAGGGTTTCTGTGAAGCACATCACTCTCACTGCTCCTCAGTAAATAACATGCCACCCTAAATAATTGGGTTCTCAGCATCTCTAATCCTCCCTATTATTTCCTACACCTGATTGTGCCACCCCTGTTTATATGGGAAGAAACAGAGACTGAAGTACTGCCACAAACTTCACCTTGAGCATTTCTAACACCCGGTTCCATCTTGTCACTAAGCAAAAGGCCTGGTTACCTATGCACAGTCCTTTCAAGAGTCGTGTGGCTGAGATGGTCTCTGATCTCCTCAGGTCCAGACCTGCAGTTTTCTTCCAAAAAGAAAATTTAAAAAGAGCAAGACCTCATACAGTCAAGCTGTATGCTTCCATTTTCAACTATTAAATAATCATAAAAATTTTAAAACTGACCAGTTGCAATAAATTAAAAGTTTCAGGAATAATTTTGCTCCTGGAGCTCAGCAAAATTCAGTGCCACAGTCATTTGATTAACTTGCCACTTCTGCTTGGTGCCCAAGCAGAGTCTAAATTTTGGCTGAGCAACATGTGTGACAGAAGTCTGGCAACTTTCATCGACACGAGGGAAAAATTAAAGCCACAAACAAAGGCACAGTGAATCAGTGGTATCACTGCTTGCTATGGGTCTGCTTCACAAGGAGTCGGAGACCAGCCTGGCTCTCTCTCTGGGCACACAGGGGCTCTTATCATACCAAACTCAAGCTCTGCTGCAGATCCATCAGATATCCCCCTACCACGGTTGTCCTCGGAAGGCAAGGCGCAATTAACTCTTCACACCCTAAACCAGCATCTTTCTTGAGATCAGCGGCCGTGTACACCCCCTCCGATGCAAATGTGCAAAGCTCTCCTGTTCGGGAGCAGCGCTGGAAGCAGCCCCGGGGGATCAGAGCCCTGGTGAGCGCAGGCCCGGCTGCTCTCAGGAGGGAGCGGGCGCAGAGGTGCAGGGCTGTGCTGAGTCCTGCCCGCGCTCTCCCTGCGGGGCACAGCACCGCCCGCGGGGTCAGCCACCCTGCCTCGGCACGGGCTGCTTCGCTAACAAAAACTGGGCAAAAGTTACCGAGCACAGGGCACAGCTGTGTGTGTTAACCTGGGTAAGCTAAAGCCCAAAAGGAAAAAAAGGAAATTCAGCAAGAAAGAGCCTGGACAAGCGCTGAAGCAGACAGGGGAAGGCACTCACCTGTGTGCACCAAAGCTGCTCCTCAGGTAGTCGCTGCTCCAAGCAGAAGCAGGGCAGCTGATGGGGGGATGTGCCTTTTATACTGGAGGGAAGTGGACTTGCAGCAGGGAGGGGGAGTCAAGAGGTGGGCCAGCAGGACGTCAGCAGTACTGGTGAGCAGGATTTAAATTTACAAAAGAAGGGGTGGGAGAACGGAGGCTCTGTTAGAAAGCCATTGATCAGGGCAGGGAGCAGGAGTTGAGGGCGGCTCCAGGGGATTTTAGGGAGCCATGGCAGGACACATGACTGAGGCCCCAGGCCCACCAGGAAGAAAGGAGAGAGAAGGGGGCTGCTGCCATGTCCCTATGGGTAAGAGGGCACAGACAGACGGGAGCAGCTGTCCCTTCTGCAAAGGAGAGCCAAGCTCTCTGTGCTGCCCAGCTGAGATGCTCAGTCTGAAGAGCATGTCTGCAGGGGGAAACACACGTGGCGGAGGATGAGCTGTGGGGAGAAAAAGCAGATGGACAGTGGGGAGCTATCAGAGCCAGCAAGCTGGAACAGTCAGTCCACACACTCCTTTCCCAGCCCTTGCTCCTCTTGCTATTGCCCAATCTTTGCTTTTTGCTTAGGATCCTGATGGCAGCTGTTGTTTCATTCAACAGCTGGGATCAACCCACCAATGCATAAGTTTTAAGTCATACAGCACACGAGTAGCTGATAAAAAAAGTAGTGATTCAGTGCTTAAGTGGGCCCTTACCAGTTTTGTGGCAGAGAAAATTTCATGTGCATGAGGCCAACATTTCGAACATTATTGTATTTTCCACAATAGGTGTCTGTTCTGAGTGGTTATTTTTAACTCTGTCTCTTGACTAATGTGTCACCGCAGCCTTGCTGTTAGGGATCTTGCTGCTCTGGAAGCAAAGACCTCGTTTACTCTGCAGGTTTGCAGGGGAGAGCAGCTGAACTGGCAAGTGCTTCACTCCTTGGGCACCAGTTCCTGCAGAGAGCCTGAGATGTGGAGCATTACTGAGCTGACTGGCAGCTGCAGGCTCCCTCTTCACACACCCACGCTCACGCTCTGGTCCTGGTGAGGTACCCGAAGGAACCATTTTAGGGCTGTGCTTTGGAAGGGGGCTCTGAAGCCTGGCCCCATCCATAAACTGAGACTGCATAGGAAATGCTGCAATCCCATTAGGATGTAGACGAAGTTCAATAGCAAATATGATCAGTTTGTCTATAAAGACACTTCAAGTTGGGAAAACCTCAAAGCACAAATAATGCTATTTCACTGTAGACACCTCTCGAATGAAATTAAATTATTTCATTATCTATGGGCAATTTGTAAGGTATTTCTATGAGGAAGCATGATGAAATGTGGCCTGGCCCTGCCCTTACCATCCAAGCATCAAGTACCACTGGGAGAATATGATCACTAATTGCAGGAATTTTTCATTTCTTTATAATAGTTTGATTTATGGGGTACATGTATGAACGAAAACTGTAAAGAAGCCTGAGAAATATTCTTTCATTCTCCAATTTTCACTCAACAGCAGCTAAAAGAAGTGTCTTCCTCATCCAAGTTTTCAAGAGTTTACTCAGACTACTCAGGATCACAACTTCAAAATATGAAGAGCACTTCAAGTCCATGGTAGCACAAAAGGTCTTCCCACAGCTATCACAATCAATAATAGATATACATGCTTTTCTCAGAAACCTCCTTTTAGCGTGTTCCCTTTGAACCTTGCAAACACTCTCTACCTAAAAATCAATCGGTGTCCAAGAACCAGGCAGTGGCTGTGCTTCTGCCATGCTAATTTTGTGTCCCTGTGTGCAAAGGGTATCTTCTTAGTAAGTAAAATTCTTCATTGCTTCTCATTTTAGATCTTTTCCCTTCCTGCTTTTCAAATTTATTTTGATCAGAAAATGTGAGTATCCTTTCATGATATCTAGTGGGCAATTGATGGAGTAAAGGTTTCTTTCCCCCAGGATATGCAGGTCCCTTTCTTGCTTTGTTGTTTTGCTAGGGATCCTGTCATCTTAAAATAGAAGCAAAAGTTTTTTTCATCCCATTTACTTTTCCTAGTCTTGCTGACACTGCAGTGTGAGCCTTTCCATAGCACAGATCATTTTCACCGATTGTCACCTACATGGAAGTCACCACATAAAACAAAATCATGCAATGTCTTCATGTTAAGAATGTTTGCTTATTGGTAAAGGCTGCTCACAAAATAATACGCCATTCAAAAATAAAATAAAAAGAAACCCCAACCACACACACAAAAATTCATTAATAGGAGAGCCAGCATTTAAAATGCTCTAATATGATATTCTATCTTCATTGTGGCCCAAAGTTGACCTAGTGCAGTATGTTGGTTTTGACAGTGGACATCAAGGGACATTTATGGAAAAGTCTAAAATCAGGGTAGCATATTTTCACATTCCCCACTACACTCTTCTCACAGACCCTCAAGCCCTGGGGTCCAGAGACTTCCCAAAGCAAATATTTCTTTATGGTAGGTAGCCCTTGACAGGTTTCTTCTCTTTCACTGTTGCTTCCCAAACCCACATAAAATCTCAGCATCTCTCACGTCTCATCTCAGCAAAATTGTGTGCCAAGGATTTCACAGCCCTTTCTCCGCTTCAAGACGGATCACGGCTGTGCATCTGTTCTAGACACACTATTTGCCACTTTCAAGAGCTTTCATTTTCTCTTTCATTCAAGTATTTTCATTTTCACTTGAAATCATTCTGACTTCATGAAAGGCTACTGTAGAATGTTCTCAGCAATGAAGAGTAATAAATTATGTGACAGTTTAAATGAGATTCATCAGGCATTTCTCTGACCAAAATAAGATTTACTCCATTCTCTTTCACTGGACATCATCATTTCTATCCACCAGACCAAAACTGAACCACCACAGTGCTATGTACAGCACCCTCAAGCTTTCACAGAAATCATCCTCGCTTCTCAGGGTCTTTTCACACAGCTGTGATTTTATTTTCTTTTGTTACCCCATCTATAGGAGGGCTTATGCTTCGGCTGAGAAAAGCAAGTCAGCTCATGCAGCACAGCAATGTGAAAGCCACTCAGACTTGGGAGGAACTAGGAAAGAGCTGTCAGGGGAGCCAGGGTTGTGAAAGACCAAACCAGAAAGATCATCTAGAAGACAGCTTGGTCTGTAGTGAAGGTGCAGAGGTTTGTGTGTTAAAACTTCCCTTCTTTTCCTGTCTCTAAGGGAGAGGCTGTGCACATGGTGTCTTCTTTGTAGAAGATCCTTGAAAAGAACTCAAGTCCTGCCTCACACACAATTAAAAACTCCTGCACATAAAATTCCTGTGTGAGTTATTAGCAGGAACAGGGCTGAGCCAGCTGCCAGCTGGAGTGTCTTAATGTGTCAGTGGGAAGCTGACCAGGGATGCACCAGGATGCAACTAAATACCAAGGCAATAGTAGATACACAGGTGTGAAGAACTGTGAGGAGGAAAGCAACTTCCCAGGTAAGGAGAGATCAGGCTTCTGGGCAGGAAATGCTGAGGGGAATAAAAGGAGATGATAGGAAGGTACTGCCTGGAGGCTGGAATGACCCAAGAGAATGAGGTCCAGCAAGCCTGATGCAGAGAAATATTCTTTGACAGGACAGTACCAAACCAGAGGCCAACAGTGAACTACAGTTTTGATTACAAATCCTCCCATTTTGTTTTCTCAAAGAACTAATCCAAATCTTTGTTCTGTAATCCTTTTGCTGGTCAGAGCTTTCCACAAACAGAAGATGTAAAACCACAAAAGCAAAGACATTTTATGCGACTGGATGGAGAATCAGAAACTTTTTTTTCCCCAGCCCACCACTCTTATTGTTTCACATACTAGTCTGGGAAAAGTTTGCAAATGCCTTAAACTATTGCCTGACCTACAAATCTGCCCAGCCTTCTGTAGTGGGATGGAGGTCCAGTTGCACTAAATGAGTTTGAAGGGCTTATGAAAAGTTTCATTCAAACCTGTTCAGAAAATTATGTCAGTCCACTCAACTAGATGAATAATATCTGATAACATTTACCTTTACAAACAAACTCTTCCCTACTAACATTCAGGTTCAGATAAAAGCCAGGACTGGCTTTATTTTGGAGCTACTTTTACCTTTTTTTAATTTGAGAAAGAGGACCATCTAGTGGTTAATGCCAAAATTATCATCTTGTTTGCAATCCTTATTGAGCACGGAATGAACCATCAGCATTTCAAATGAAAGCCTGTGTATCTTGAAATCTGACCATGTACACAAGTTCAGCCAAACTACCCACAACCCCATCTCTCTTGAGTCAGGCTGGATATCCAGGTGTTTATCATCAGCACAACTTCCAGCTAGCCCAGTCTCCCAGGTAGCACCTGCTTACTGGGACAACTTGTTAGCAGCTGGGCAGCTCAAGCATAGGCTACAGCTCAGGACTTCAGCCACTCTCTACAAGCCCTTCCTTAGCACACTGTGGAAGCTTTGCACCAGAGTTGGAGCTTTGATGGAAAAATACAAGTCAGGCTTGGCATGGTTACAGCCACTTTCAAAACTATTTTGTAGATGGAAGAGAGAGGATTTCTTCTGGCACTTTTGCTATACTTATTTCCTGATAGAAAGCTACTGGGCAGTCTTCTGCACAGAGGTTTAGGATATGCAGATTCCAAATGGAGCTGGATATTGTAGGTAGAGTCCTGTTGTGAGAGCATGGAAGATTAAAGTTCAAGAAAAAGTATCAAGGTTGGAAATATTTTTGCATATCTTTCAGGGACCCAGCACTTTGACATCATTTTCAGAATGCCAATGTAAGCCAGCATATGCCAGCTTCTGGCGCTGGAGTGGAGCAGAATTTGTGTATACAGTAGCTGCACTTATGGCATGCAGGATGGAAATTAATGCTTGCTACATGCCATTTTCATGTTTCATCCACAGTTGCTTTGTCAGGCAACATAAACTCCTCTTTGAACACCATGAGCTTCAAGCAGTAATTGGGTTTCCAGGCCGTTGCAGAGGACAGGTCAGCAGGCAAGTCCAACATTTTCTGGTAAGGCAGGGCCCTACCTGGCCAGCTGGGCAACGTGCGGGAGATCTGCCTACAGGAGAAAGCCCTAATTAAATTAAATTTTGGCTTTGAAAAGGCTCCTAAGGTATAAAACTCAAAATATCGGTGTGCTGCACCTGAAAATAATAGTAGTATATACTAGAACTGTGTCTGTAGGAAGTGCAAAACAACGTTGTTCATTCTGGTTATTACAGAGGGGCAGGTGTAGACAAGGGTGGCCTTTTATATGCACACAACCAAAGACAGATGTCACACAGAGTCCTAAACCAAGCACAGGTTTAGCCCTACTGCAGGGCTGACATTTTTTGCCTGATGCAAGGCTTTCTTGTGCCATTTCCAGCCGATTTTTCCAACACAGCAATTCTCTGGAAGAACAAAGTTTCTCCCACTAGTCTGGGTTACCCATTGCTGCTCAAGTGCATCTCAAGTGCTTCTGAGAATACCCAGTGAAGGTGAGGTTCTGCACTAGGGTGACATTTCTTACAAAAGTGTACTTTATGGCTTCAGTATGTCATATTTATCATCTGTATTCCAGTGAGCCTCTGGTTTTAATCCCTGAGGTTTATCCAGTCATAAATAACCTGTAATGATTCACATACAGCTTGACAGATGAATTGAAATACAGTAAAAGGCAAGCAAGGGGATCTCTAATTGCTATTCATAACCAGGTCTTGCAACTATCACATTTAAATAGCTTGAAGCCGTGATCAAGTTAATTAGAGATGATGTTCTTTTCTGGAACTGTAGCTGGCAGGTTATACATTAGTCAAGGAAAGACAAGAGTCTCACTCCCAAAATATTGCTTAAACCCTGATGTCTAATATTAGTGAATGAGATTAACTCCAGCCTCAGCTCTAGGATGATCTGAAATTGAACAGGTTTTGAAATCTGAAATTTAACAGTTTTCAAAAGCTGAAATTTAGCAGTTCAGCAACAACACCTCTTACCGTCACTTAGGTTTTTAACCCTGTTTTAATTGCTTCTATCTCTTTTGGTTGCTGCATGTCCACATCTGCTTTCCCACCTTTCTTCAATCTGGTGTGACTGGAAGCCCCTCACAGCCACGACTTTCACAGGTCTATTGCCACAAATGATTGTTCAAGAGCAAGGAGATGGGCTCAGTGAGGTCAAAGGGCCTCAGGACAACTCTCCTGTTGAGGGGCAATAGCGAGAGCAGCACATCTCCAGCAGGATGCCTCCTGCCTCTGTGCACAGACACCAAAGTTTGGTGCAATGTGCTGGCACAGACAGGATTTGTGTCAGACCTTAGTGATGGATGTGCCATCGAGACCTGCAGCTCCCTCTGAGGAGGAGAGCAAAGGGAGAGCTCTTTGCATTGAGACAGCCCCTGCCCTGCACACACATTGTGGAAGGCTGGCAAGAGAACAGTGAGGGTGCTGGCCACCACCTTTATTTTAATTGCTGCACAGTGCATGCCAACCTGTGCAGTTGGGGGTTGTTTCCATTCCCTCTGCAGTTGCCAGAACTATTCATTGTTGTTTCATTTTAAGGATAACAAAGTCACATCTTCTTGTCTTATAAAAGAAGCTTTGTTTCTTCCTAGACACCTAATCTCATTTGTCTGTAAATTGTAGGATGAATTCTACAGATGCCCAATGAGCTCATAGGACTGGATTAACCATGCAGTGAGAATTAAAAGTGTAAAACTATTTTAAATGCATGAAGATTCTGAGTAAGCAGAAGAACTGGCACAATGATCGGTATACTCAGCTAAACCTGCAGACTCAGACTTAGGGTTTGTGTCTGAAGATCCACTGTTGATCTCATCCATGGCCAGCCTTGTCCTTCTCGGTTGTCTCAGCACAGCTATTGCAGAATTATGCAAGTGGAGTGGATCAGAGGCTTTAACCTTTGAGTTTATTTTTTAACTCAAATCAGTTTTTTGATCTGGCTCATCCCAGTACCCCACTGACACCTTGGCACAGCCAAGGTAACAAAAAACAGTGGCTGGGAGAAAAAAAGGTTGATGGACCTGCTTTGCCACCAGGAAAAAGTTTCATGGGATGATAATGGGAGAGCAAAAGATACAACAAAATCTTGCAGAGAGACAGGATTAGCAAAAACATATCAGAGCAAAAAATTCTTCACATTCTTCTATTTAGTAGTAAGTTTTCTGAGAGAGGTGCTATTGATATCCTGGGGTCATGTCCCTGAGGATGCGTGTCCTGAGCTTCCTCAACCTTCCCAGGTTTCTCGGTGTTTAGCTCTGCATTCTTAATCCAGAGACATTGTCCAAATTGTGGCCTCAAGCTCTTGCCCTATCCTCCCATTACTGCCCCAAAAGTGCCTTTTGCAGCTGCTTGGGAATGAGTTAAACAACCCCTCTCTACAGCCCATAGTGCAGTGAAAGGTTTAATCAATGATGGTAGCAAAGGGTAAGCAGAGGTTTTGTGCCATGGCCAATGGCCTTGCTTTCCCCATGGGAGAAATAAAAGCTTCCTTGCAAAGTGCCAGGACTAGAAGCTTTCTTAAGACTGTTGCACACTGGCATTCATAAAACTACTGCAGTGCTGATCCAGGGCTTGGATCACAGAAAAGAAATATCCCCTTGATATAAGAGGACTGAAGTTTAGCACAAAAACTAAAAAAAGGAAAAAAATAAAAGAGGAATACAGGTTCTGCCACTTCTGCCAGTGGAATTAGCTTACTGTACATCTGCAAAGCCAATAATGACCTCATAAGGACCAGCAAGCTTTGTAACACCTGCACACCATTTTAAAGGCAAACTTTTCCCATTGCAGCCCCTACACTGCTGATATCCTCCCAAAACAGAGATGGGCAGTGAGCAGCTGTCACACAGGAGTCCTGTGAGGCCACATGCCAGCCATCCATGGTGGCTCCTAGGGACTGGGGAGCAGCAGCTGCACCCACCTGTAAGGGTGCAAAGTTCTCAGAATCACAGGGTGGTTAAGGCTGGACTTGACTCTCGAGATCACCTGGTCCAACTCCCCTGCCAAGGCGTTCTGACCTCAAGCAGGTGACACAGGAACATGTCCATGCGGGTTTGGAATGTCTCCAGAGGTGGAGACTCCATGACCGCCCTGTTCCAGTGCTCTTACTCCCTCAATGTAAAGCTGTTCTTCCTCATGCTGAGGTGGAACTTCTTGTGTCTCCAAGTCGTGCCCAAAGTGGAGACACAGGCGCTTTGTGGGGTGCTGGCTGCCTCCCCTCACCACATTCAGCATTTAAAGCAGCATTTTATGCAGTGAGGGGGGCCTGAGGGAGTGGGCTTCCAACATATTTTAATGGGGAGGGGGGAAGTGCTCTTCCAATTTCAGATCAGCTGGAAAAGTACCCAAGCCAAAGGGATGTGAGCATGGAAGGGCCTCCATGGAGGTCACCCTTGCTGGGGCAGAGGGGGCCCTGAGGGCCAGCAGCACAGAGAACAAGCAACTCCAGCAACACGGCAGCACTGCTGTTGGGGATCCACTGAGGAGAACATTGCTACATTCGGGTGCTGGAGCAGCTCCAGAGAAGGGCAATGAAAGGTTTTGCACACAAGTCCTATGAGGAGCAGCTGAGGGAGCTGGGGGTGTTAAGCCTGGAAAGAGGAGGCTCGGGGGTGACCTTATCGCCCTCTACAGCTGCCGAAAGCAGGGGTGGGGTTGGCCAGGTAGGGGTCAGTCTCCTCTCGCAGGGAACCGGCAACAGGACAAGAGGATATAGCCTTAGCCTGCAGCAGGGAAGGTTCAGGCTGGACATCAGGAGTAATTTCTTTACAGAAAGGCTGATTACACATTGGAATGGGCTGCCCGGGGAGATGGTGGAGTCACCGTCTGGACGTGGCACTCAGTGACATGGTCTGGTTGACATGCTGATGCTCGGTCACGGCTTGGACTCGGTGACTTTAGGGGTCTTTTCCAAACAGATTCCGTGACTCCGTGCACCGCGCTGCTGAGGGGCCGTCACGTGCGGGACGCCATTTTGTGCGGAGCGCGGCTGGCGGCGCCCGTTGGCGGTGCCGTGGGGCGGTGCGGGCGAGGGGCGGGGGGTCCCTCCCTCCCTCCACTTTTTATTTCCCTTTGCGCTTCCTCGTCTTCTTACTCCTTCCTCTCGCTCTCGCCCTCCGTCTCGAGTTCGGTCCCCGCGTCTCTCTGCTTTTGTTACCCCTCCCCTCGCTCCCTCCCGCTCCCCGCCCCCGCGTGGCACTGCGGAGCCGGAGACGTGACCCGAGCGGACTCGCTTCCCCGCAGCTCCAGCCTCTCGCCGCAGAGTCGCATGTCCTCGATCCAGAACCTCCAATCCTTCGGTAAGAGCCGCCGGCACCCCGCCACCCCCGCAGCCAGCCCCTCGGCAAACCCACCCATCGCCCCCGGCCCCCTCGTCCTGGCCCCGGCGCCGCCGTCCTGCCGCCGCCTTCGCGAGGGCCGCGGGCCCCCCGCCCCCGCGGTGACATTGAGCGGTGTCGCTGTGGCTGCGGTGCTCCGTGAGGCAGCGCCAGCGGCTCGTCCTTGTCCGCCCGCGTCGCCGGCCTCGGGACGTGCTCGGTGTTGTGCGGCGAGACCTCGGGCGGGAGGCTCAGCCCCGCGCTGCTCCCGTAGGAGGGGCTGCCATGTTCTCAGCTCTGACACCCCATACCAAGGGCTCGTATTCTCTGCTGAGGAAATAATTCCATCAGTTACAGTTGGGTTGCTGTCGCATCTTGTCCTCAGCAATGCCCCAAAACGCTATACAAGCCCTGCAAAGGTTATTGTCTCTACAGAGTGAGCTACGCAGATGGCAGATCATTTCTTTCCTATCAGCAGGGAAGTTTAACCGTGCCGGGCCAGCGTTCTCCGCCTGCCTTATCTGTAAGCAGCAGAAGTGAGCAAGTTAGCACTTTATACAATAGTCTCAGGCTTTTGGTCACAGTTTTGACTCTGATCTTCTGCACGTATGAGCCATGTGAGAAGGTTACGTTCAGTCGTGATTTGGGAGCTCACCCTGTGCTTAAGGAAGGTGCCACCCACAGGATTTGTTTGAAGGGATCCAATGTTGACACTTAAAGTGCTGGCTTATTTCCAGCCTAGAGCCCTAAACTCTGCCAAGCTGCCTTGGCTTATCTGTGACCTAGAGTCCTAAACTCTGCCAAGTGATCCTCATGCCTAAGTCCTCTTTTTTTTTCACTTTTTCTTTGACTCAGATTTTCTATTAGTGTTTGAGACACAAGCTGTGGGAGACAGTAAAATTCAGCATGGTTTAACAAATTCTGTAGTAGAAGTTGAGCTAGTCAAGATTCCCAATGCTATACTTGTTTCCTGTGGTGCTTGAATCCTCATTATGCTTTCAGTGCCTTTAATGCTCATGTCATCCTTGTTTCTACAAAGGATCTGTCAGTCTGCAGCTGAACTACTTCTTTTTGTGCTTCTGCTGAAGTTCTACTCATTTGGGGCATTTCTTTCTAGTGGATGGCAAAATTTGACCAGTGTTTTTAGATTGTAACTTGCATGGCTATTGAACCTACATGGGCTCTTAAATATTGTTCTGATTAGTACAAAAGATTATTTGTGATAATTCTTAAAAAGTAATAAAGTATTACATGCTTCAAGGTTTATTTGGAGCTACTGATTAGATTTGTATTGCTGTAAAATTTCTTGATTGAGTGTTAAGTATGTTTCTGTGAAGTACAAAGTATAAGAAGTGTTAACCCAGAAGCCCCCTTCTTTCTAAATGCTTTTCTGTTTTATCTGTGCTAGATAAATGCCAAGAAGAATTTGAGAACTGACCTTTCTTTAATCTAAGCTTAAATTAATTTTGTTACATTTCTTGACTGAAGCTGCTGACTGGAGGAGTTCTGGTTTACAGGCAGCCTGTGACATCTGTTAGAGTGCATCTCTCTTTTATTTCTATAGTAACCAAGAGTTACATCCATGCCTTCACATGCTCACAGAGTGGTAGTTACCACATTCTAAGATTTCTGCTCTGGAGCTGTAAGGAAGTATCTGTTCTAGAGCTTTTCTATTTCTCTGTTCTTATCAGTTGATCTGATAAGAGATACAGTTGCTTTATTTCACTTTAAGTGTATGCAGCTGTCTAAAACTTATGTTTATTTGATGTTCTCTCAGAACCATGTTTTCAGGTTCAGGATTTACAGTTTGCAAGAAACAATGAAGTAAACCGATCCTGTAGCAGAAAATCGTTCATACCTGGGAAGGCATGCAAGAAACGGGGCGTGGTAGTTGAGAGAGCTGTCCTGAGTGCATAGTGTAGTGACACCTGATACAGCTGTAGAAAAAGCACTTTGGTTTTAACAGTGTGTTTTAAACAGGGATTAGACATCAAGATGATACCGTGGATACAGTAATAATTTTTGTGTGAAGTGAGAACCTTCCTTCCTAGTTTTGAACTTGGGTGTTTTCCTTTATAGGAATTACATTAATTTTTTTCCTCTTGCAGACCCCTTTGCTGATGCAACAAAGGGCGACGACTTACTCCCGGCGGGGACTGAGGATTACATTCATATAAGGATCCAGCAACGAAACGGAAGAAAGACACTAACAACTGTTCAGGGCATTGCAGATGATTATGACAAGAAGAAACTTGTGAAAGCTTTCAAAAAGGTAAAGTTGCCGATTTGATTTGATAATGATTACATATAAAGGAGTAAGATAGCTTATAATACTAAGTAACAAAATATTTGTCACTTCATTCTTTCCTGTGCACACTATTTTCATATTTGAGTCCTTTCCCTTTCTCAAAACACCTATCAGTCCAGTGACACTGATTTTGCTAAAAAGTTAAACATTTCTGTCTTAAAAAAGTAAATAAAATATATTCTGAATGTTTCTGTAAAATTTCATCGATACATGGCTTTCTTGATATGAAGAATAAAATCAGTTTAAAGTAGTGCTGGTTTTTATTCCTGCCTCTGTTACAGCTGGGTTGTTGCTCAAAATAGAGGTCTTTAGTTTTGCCAGGATAAAAATACTTATTTTAAAATAGTGTGGAGTTGAAAGGCTGTATCTTATGACTTTGTTTTTCATTCTTGCAATGACTGTTGACCATTTCCTTTTGCACAGTAGCTAATCCTGTCATTGCCTGAATTTACCATCAGCAATTTAGTTTCTGTATGTATGTATCAGCAGATATATTCCATTTGCTCTCAGTAAAATTGATTTAACCTTTGCCTGGCTCGGCATCAAAACAGTAAGCAGCTTCTGAGACAAAGTTCTTCTGAAAAGACTGACTAAGCAAAATCACGATGTACATCAGGTGTCTTATAACATGGCTGTTTCTCTCTTAGAAATTTGCTTGTAATGGTACTGTGATTGAGCATCCTGAATACGGTGAAGTTATCCAGCTGCAAGGTGACCAGAGGAAGAACATTTGCCAATTCCTCTTGGAGGTGAGGGACTGCAGATGACTATCTAAAACCCTCGGGAAGCAGTAGGGTGACAGGTGTTACTGATGGTAATGAACCAGCTAAGGATTGTCGCTGTAGTTCTTTTGTATTTTCAGCCAGGAAGTAAAATGACACTTGCAGAATGTGAGTAAGCCTCTGGTGAGAATCAAAGCACTGTAGAATGCCTTTGCACTGTTACAACACACCACTTGTTCTCAGGCAGTGCAACCCGAGCTCTGTGCTTGTAAAATCAAGTGTTTGATTCAAACCATAATCGTGAGACTGAAAACACTGTAGAGGAAAGAGGCTTACTCTAAAGCAAATGATGATGCAGAGCTGTTACACTGTCAAAGAGGAAGTCCTAGGACTACAGAACAAATCAGATATCTGATAAGATTTTCTTCTTGTTTAGTCAATTCTTCTGCTTGACCCAGGAACATTCTGTAAACTACAAGAATGTTTCATTGAGTGTGTATACAGTATAGCAGTTTCTTTAATCAAAGCGTAAGATTGTGGTAACTTGATATCACTGTAATAGCCTAAATATGTAAGCTTTACTAAAACACGTTGTTTTTCTCCTTTAGATTGGCATTGTCAAGGAAGAACAACTGAAAGTTCATGGTTTCTAACCAGCTGTACTCTTATGAAGAACCCTGCAGTATTGGTCTTACCTGTCCTGTATCTTCTGTGAAAAATGAATCTTTGCAATGAATGGACTTCCGTATTACCTGAACATTTACAATCTGATTTGCATGACTGCATGAAACAGGTGGAGTGTAGACTAGAAACACATAAGAAAACTTCAGTAAGATGGCAATGAAGACCCTTGTGAACTTTAACACATTTCCAATGGAAATGTATTAGTGATGATTGTTCAGTTTAGTACTCTCCACCTGAGTTACATGTGTGAGTTTTATTAAAATAGTGTGTGTTGTTGCTTAAAAATAAAAGTTTATTCATATAATTTCTGGGATATTTGAAATGCTTTAGCCTAAGTTTTAAACTACCACTGCAGCCTTGCTGAAGAATGGCTGAACTGCTTTGTGGCAAGTGTAGCTCACTGCTGATTGAAGAAATTGGAAAATCTACATGATTAAGTACTAGCTGATTAATCAGTAGATTAGCTTGATGTGATCTTCCTCTGTAGCTGTAAGACTAGAGCTTTAAAGCCTGTAGTGTAGGTGTACCTTAATAGCAGCATAACAAGACATCAATTGTTTGCTGTGTAAGCAACTGGATCTTCTCTAAAATTTATTGCAGTGACTCTGAGGTATTAGTGTGAAGCAAAGTAGGATAAAGCAAGCTGAGCTCCTCAAGGCAAAACATTTGGGCAAAAGTCCCGAAACATTTGGAAGTGGATGGGATATTGTATCCCCTCTGTCGCTGAGTAAGGGGAAAAGACACTGTGTTGGCTTCTACTGTGACTGGGCATTGAAAGTTGGGAAGCAGAGTGCTTGACTGAGCTGGCAGTGTTAGCTGCAGGAGCAGGGAAGGGAGCAGCAGCTGCACAACCTTTTCCATGTTATGAAAAGATTTCCTAGGACTGATGGTTGACACGGAGGGGTTTGTAATCGTGTTTGGGTGTTACTACAAAAAGCTGATTTGGTTTACTTTTCTGGAAGGCAAGTCTTTCAGCATTACTGGAGGTTACAATAGGTTTGTTCCACCATGATTTTATTAAGCTAGTTTTAGTTAGCTGTAGGCATTTGCTATTCTGCTTGTAGGGTATGTCTCAGGAAGAATGAAATTAATTCATTTGGTGAAATAAGCAGGTGTTGTCTTCCTTTTGAGGTAGACATGGAAATTTTTTCTGAAACAATTCAAAACATGCTGAGCTGCAAAACTATAACAACAGTGGGAAATGTTTAAAAAACTTCATGTGACATCATATATTCTCTGAAAACAAAGAGACTGTCCTTTACTGCTAAGACTTACTAATAACTTAGCCAGAAAAAAAAGTTGATGGAATTGATAAAATAATTGTTTGCTTCCTAAGTAGTAAAGAATTAGGCAAAACTGTATTATTTGATATCACATGTACCTGTACCTTTATTTCCTATTCGTATTTGCCTTTCTAAATAGAAATGTCTCAATTTTAACTCATTTGAACTGTTTTTTTCTTTTTTTTAGATTTTTGAGTTCAGAAATGAACACTTAAGGCACTAGCAACAATTAGGGGAGCATTATATGATGATTTCTTTCCCCGTCTGCTCTAGAAAATTCCACTTGTAGAAATCCAGTCTCTCAATCTCCACAAATTCTGCCTGATGTTACAGATCTTAATTGTTCCAGAGCAAGGATGCTCCAGAAGATTGTATACTGTTAATGTACAGTAAGTTCAGGAGGAGGAAATGCCTCATGCAAAGCGCAAAATACCCACATACCAAATGGAAATCCTGAAGTAAATCTTATGCAAGTCTTGCAGATGAGCAGAATAAAGTCATTGTACTGCAAGTTTACCTAGTCCTGATTCTTAACTGCTAAAGTAATAAATCTTTTGGGGGTACATAGCAATTAGTGATTTTCATTTTATCACATGCCAGAAGAACTGATGTTCTCATTTAAAGCTTGTTTCTCAGTTAAAGCCTGTCCTCCTGCCCAAGAGGAAAAACAAGCAGTGTCTTCTACTTTGCTGGTATTATACAAGTACTTCTTGTGGGCTTTGAATTGAAGATTAACAAATGACTAGCAGGTCTCATGTTACTGAGTCAGTCTTCATTTCAGATGGCATTCCTTTAACTTTCACTACCTAAGCTTGAGTCATTTCTCCATAGTCATTCTGCCTGGAATAAATAAGAAAAATCTTCAGTTTTCTTCTTCCTCATTTACAAATCCTTTCTAATTGGAAGAACCTTGCAGCTGATGGGTGGCTTGGGTGGACATGGTTGTGTTTTGACCTTTGAAGGGTAAAATTATAAGGAGATGGAATAAGACATAATACATTTGAAATTTTTAAGAGGTGAGATTTTTTCTGGCAACAAACCATTCAATCTTTCTAGAAGGAAAGCAGAAATTTTTGTCCATGAGTGTTTTAAACTAAAACAATGTTTCTAAGATTGAAATTAGCTTTGTTACAAGCCCAAAGCTCTTAGTATGTTCTAGATAAAAGGCTTCAACAATATAATGTCTTGTCATCTTATTCTGAAACTTCTTTATCAAAGCTAAATTTATTTGGAATACATATCTATGTTTTAAAAATGCTGAAAATGAAGGCTTTGGAAAGTAACTGTTTAAAGTGCTGCCACAAAAATCTGTTTTCAGAACGAAGGCAGGTTTCAATCTTTATTTATTCCAAAATAGGTTAAAAAATGTTGAAGGATGTGGCCCATAATTGTCAAGGCAGTAAGAAGGAGCTTATAATAGCTTAACTCTTTTGAAGTCCACTAGTAGGACTAGTAGGAGCTGGTCAAGCTCAAACTGCAAAGAATGTTTTTTTGTTGGAATATCGTGAAGTCTGTGTCCTTCAGACCTACCAATAAAGACTGCATTCTTACTGATACTTGGGCTTGATCTCCAGGTGTTATTGGATGTAGAAACTTGGTTTGAATTCACAGCCTTGTGCACAGGTTTATTACGCTGTTCTAGCTGTCTCTGAGCTGATACCTTGGAGTAAGGTGTTGCATAAATAAATTCATTAAATTGTCTGTTCTGAGTCTACATCTATTTAATGCACCTATGAGCAACGCAGCCCTCACTTCCCAAATGCTGCTGGCAGTTCTTGTTTGCAGCATATGAGATTCAGTAAGTCTGCAAGATGCCTACTTCTTACTGTGTGAGCTATCGGGCCGTGAGTGTCACCTATGGTCTGCTAAATCTGACTCTGTGTCAGAGATGAGCATGAGCAGCACAACTATGGGCAGATAATTCTGGAGTGGAGTAACCTCTGAAAAAAGGAATGCCTGGGCTGTGTGCATGCTATTCATTGCTTCAGTGGCTTTGCTTGACCCTTTATTCCTAAACTCTGTTTTTGCACAGCCTAAATAGTAATATTTTGTTTTGGAGAGCTTTTTTTTGTAGTAAAGTAAAAAAACCTGTCTTAGGAGATGTGTTCATATCTGAAGATTTTCTTCATTAACTTAGGTTCCTGGACTGGAAGACCTCTGTAACATTTTTGTTTCTCTCTTTCTGTCTTTAAAAATCCTAGTTAAACATCCTTGAAGGTTTGACATTTAAGGGCCTAAATACATCTAAAGCCATTATAAAACTCTAAAATATGAAGTCATTGAAGCTTAAGTTTCAAATATTTGAAATAACAATTAAACAGAACTCCTAATTTTTTCCTATACTGCCCTCCTGCTTATAGTTGGTATGTAGTTGCTCTGAAGATGCATGTGCTACTTACAGTCAGGCAGTAATCAGATATCCCTGCTGTAATGCCATACCCTCTTTGTAGGTTTTTAAATTTTATCTGATGTACTGCACTCTTTCAGGCTGTACTACCCTAATTTTGCAGTATAGGACAGATGTACCTTGAGTTCCAGTCAGCTGTTAATTCCCTGATCCTTCTGCAAGGCTCTAGTGTACAGGATCCATGTGTTAGATCTTTAAGTGGCTCAATAGTTCCTCACACTATGTGAAAATGTATAAAGTTTGATATTTAGCCTGTTAAAGTGGAGGGAGGTGATTTTTACATCTCACTCTGAGCCACATTAGGAGTTACTGTCCCTTGTATCTGTTCAGTGTTTGCCGGTGTCACTGAGCATTCCTCTAACTAATGTGCTGCTGGCTCTGGGGAGATGGAAGTGGGCTTACAGGGTTGTGTGCATTTAAGTACTAGGACTTTCTACACCCATACTCAGTCAGGAATTAGTCCCCTGGGCATGGCAACATGAAGGTTGTTTTCCTTGCCAGATCAAAAGCTCTTGAGATCATTAAGGCAAAAACAGCATAGTTGTTTTATGTTTGTTGTATAGATGTTTCATGCCTACTGTTTCCCATTTAGATAAAAAATACAAAAATAATCTCAAAAGAAGATTTGTACTTGGCTTGCCTTTTTTAGGTTTGCTGTGTGCCTGTCATTGATCTCTTAATGAACAAGTCTTAACCTGTATTGGAGTATTGCTACAGAGCTGAGACAACAAAGCATTTTAGAATAAAGTGTGCCAGTGTTATTTGATGTATGCTTTTCTAAAACAAATGGAATTTCATGCTGTTGTTAAGGAGGATTTTTTTTTCTTTTTTGGTGGAAGATAAAAGTAACATAATTTAATAGAGATGTGTGTGATCCTCTTGTAAAATCAGCCTTGATTTCATACAGAAATGTTATATTTCCTCCGTTACATTTCTGACATAATCTGTATTAACAAACTTAAAAATACTGTGACTTGTCCTGGAATATTGTGGCTCTAAAACAAGGTGATTGGCTTGCATTGGCTTGAGGTCTAAAACTTTGGGTAAAAGGGGATAATCTAATTTCTTGAATTAGCAAAATGCACAGTATTTTAGGATAAAGCCAGAAATGTGCTCAAGATTGGTTTCAGCTCTTTTAGAGTATCTTGCATCTGTGAAATGTGACAGTGCATTACTGAAATGAATTTGGGGCCCGATTAAAAGGATGTGTGTACAATAAATGGGGTTATTTTTATTATTCTTTTTATTTTTATTTACAGCCCATCTTTGATGTGATTATTAAAAAAAAAAAAAAAAGAAAACAGTTAATCCAACCCACCCCACCCCCACCCCCCCCCCCCAATCAGAAAACCCACACAACACACACGATCCAGGCTCAGCTCTCCAAGTTCTGAGTAGCTGAATTCAGCAGATGTGGTTCCAGGTGGAATGGTCGTGCTCTTCCCTGAGAGGATTTAGCTGTCAGCGGTGTTTGCAGTCCCTCTCACCATCAGACAGGCACAGCTCTGTTCCTGCAGTGCGCTCAGAGAAGCCTTGGATATCACAGGAGAGCTGAGCCCAGGGAAGGGGTGGCACGAGGGCTGTTAAAGTGGTTCTCCCACAAATGGAAAGTTGCCCTTTAGGCAGACCCAGCAAATTACATAAATGCATTGACGTATAATTGGACAATAATTCTCAGGTAAGAAGGGTTAAAATGGTCTATTCCCAAGGATCCTGCTGGAAACATCTATTGAAGGGCAGCCCCTGTCATAGAGTAAGCAGCCTTTAGCTGCTTTCTACCAGAGGAATTTCTGTGTTGGGACAGCTCCTGTCTATACCCCAGGGAACAGACTGCACAGTGTGAGCAGTACTCAGTACTGAGTACACACATGTACTCAGTAACACCAGGAAAGATGGCCCTGCAAACTGATACTTGTCACTATCTGACACTGTCTGTGACCTACACCTGCAACCCAGAGCGCACGTCTGGAGATGAACTTCAAGGTACAGAACAAAAACACTGTCCAGGTTCCTTTAGTAAATAGTAACCCATAAATTAATCCACACATTAGTTAAATCATGTGAGTGAGAATTCTGTATGAATTCCTCACATGCAATGTTGAGCAAAGAGTATTTTCTGTGCTTAAATGCCCTTTCTTTCAGTAAGATTGTTGCAGTGGCATGGAGAAATTTTCTGATTGTTTGGTAGTGGTTTTACTTCATTAAATATATTGTGAAATTTGTTCTGTTTGAATGTGGCTGGACCTGGAGTCTTCATTCATTGCTGCCATTTGTGCTAAGCTGTGTTTGAGGATACTGAGGGGAGGGACATATCTTTGGGTCATTGAATTGTTTCATTTGTCCTGACAGTAGAAGTCAGTTCCAGTACTGATTTAAATCACCCTGCAACTCGATCATCCTTTGGTAAGTCTATGGAACATGAAAATCAGTTCTGGAGACACTGAGGGAAGGAGGTGTTTGCATACTGCTTCCATGCAGAGCAATGCAGAGCCCTCCAGGCTGCTCCCACCTGAAGCAAAGCCTGAAGGTGGCAGCACCTGCTGCCTTGTGTTTACACTGTGCAAAAGAACCTGTGCTATTTCCAAGTCACGGCTGCTTCTCCTAGTGGTTCAGATTGATACATAGCTGAGTCTCTGGTGGTAAATTCAAAATACCAGAGTGCTCTGGTCATGGGATGTGACCTGGCCACACAGAAATGGACACTACTGTGTCCCTCTAGTCACTTATTTACTTTTTGTCTGTCTCATAAAAGTAGCATTCTAACTTCAGTACCCTCTGAAGAGGGAAAACTGTCATTTGTTGGCTGTGGAGATTACAGGAATAAAAGCACAAATCATGAACGCCAAAGTTCACCTAAATTATAAGAGGTGATCTTTAGTCTCCTGTTAGCTTCTAGTATTTTCTTAGCTGTCTCAATTTATTTCAGGCTACTAATAATCACATTGTGGTATGTTTTCAGAAGGAAGGCCTTAGGACTGCTTTAAAGGAAAGCTTAGCATAAACAACTGAGTATAAAGAGACAACATAAGGATCATCCAAGTTGGTTGTTGTATTTCTGCAATGAGGCTTTTAAAATTGGTGCCTGTCTTATACTCCCTTCAGAGGCATTTCCTGCCCAGGAGAGTTTCTGCTGCATTTATTTCAGTTCCCTAAATCAGCCCTGAAGCGGTGCTTTCTCCCAAGTCCCCATGTGGAAGCTTTTGGAGACCCTGCTGCAACTTGTGGTGCTCTGAGGGGCACTAGGAAAATGCAAGTTGCCTATGACTGCATCAGGACAGGCCACCATCTCTGGCTGCTGAGCAGCACTGCTGTGGGACAGAAACAAGAGCTGTGGCAAAACCAGAAACAAAAGGTTTGGTGCTTTCTCTAGTAGTTTAGTGATCTGACAAAGTGGTTTCTAGGAGTAAAGGGATGGATTTTTCCCCAGTTACTTCACATACACTTATCAAGAGAAATTGCCCTGGATTTAGTAGCATTCGATAGACCATATTTTCAGGATTGTGTCTTGTAGTGCTGCTACTGGCAAAACATCCATTGACTTTTATTTTTCAAACTTTACTTGACATGTACTTTTGAGCTGAATTTTTTCTGTTCACTGAATTTGGGCCATAGGTGGCACAGTTTCATCTTCTCAGAACAAAAGTTCTTAGAAAACCAGCATCTTGCCTCTGTCCCCACTCTCTACACACATTTTTGTCCATGTGAGCATATTTAAATACTTTGGGTTTGGACATGCAGGCCTCTGATACATGTATAAACACTTTGTGTTATTTTCTTCTGATATTATGTTCTACATTTCCTTCTGCCATCAAAGAGGTGTATTTTTTAGGTTCTGCAAAGGTCCCAGCATGAATTAGCACAGAATTCTTTTTATTGTTGGGCTGTGAATACATAGGAAGTCTAGATTTACAGGGAAAACCCAGAGCAGATGTAGATTGTAGCAGATTGTAGATTGTAGACACAAAGTCTGTTTTGAAAGAGTCAGCTTCTACATTTCTGCATCTTTCATGTGCTGTATTACACAGGCGCATAGCGGGTTTCTGTCTAATCCCGCTTGGCTGGCCCTGGTTATGCTCTGGAGGAAGCCTGCCTGTGCTCCATAGAAATGAAGGCACAGTGGGAAGAGTTGATGCTGCTTCTGCTTTGATCCTGCAGGGATAAGCTGTTGAACCCTGTGAACTGAAGTCCAACACAAAGCCAGGCTACAAAGCTGTGTAGATTGAGCCACCATTCCCTCTGCTCTACTGCCTCCATCCTTCAGTTCTTCCTTGTCCTGCAGGTAAGATCTCCAGATCAGGGCCCATATCTTAGTCCTCTGTAGGTGAATCAACAAGCAGGGTAACTCTCTGTGATCAGGGGACTGATACAGAAATGCAATGAGTAATTCAGTAGTGGTAGCAATGAGAAAAAATGGATCCAGCTACTAAAGCAACTTGTTTGATCTTTTGACCTCAAAGTGGTTTTGTTCTCCTGATGACATTTTCCCTTTCATGTGTTTTGTTGTTACTACTGACATACCTTTATCTTGCTTGTATTTGTACCAGAGCAAAATGTGATGTCAATTAGTGCCGTGTCTCTATAGACACTTTATTAAATTAATGCTAATGCTCATGAGTCAAGGAATAGGCCTTGGGGCATCAATTCAGTCCTGCAAACATGCAAGATTCTTTTCAATTGATCTTAATTACAATTGTTCCTTAAGCTTTTTGGCTTATCAAAGAAGCAAGCTTTATCAGTTTGAAATATATTTTAAACACCTATGTAAGCGTCCAGCCTGCAATTTCCAGTCTCTGTCCCTAGATGTCAATGGAAGACAGCATATGCTGAAAATAGTGACAGTGAAGCCAGGAGAAATGACTGTAGAGCTTAGATAGGGGAATGTGGTTGCAGATATGACCCATGTGCAGCTGTTCCCCAAATTACCTCTGCCTCTCAGGCAGAGGATTCGAAAATCCATTCTTAGATCTATCCCTTCTGTACAGCTGCTGCACATCGTGGATGACCCCTAGCTCAGTGCAAGAGTGCCACAGAGCCCTGTGCAAGAGGTGTGAGGAAGAGTCCCAGTGCACCACTGCAGGGAGCAGAAAGAAATCTACTGGGAGAGACAGAAAAAGACAGCTATGGCTTCATAACAGGTGAAAGTCAGCTTATGGCAAAGTGTCCCAGAAACAGGCAGACCTGCTTTAGTGCATCTCCACAGTTTCCACCAGCTAGTGCTGCCCATCCTCTGACAGCAAGCCAGTGCTGGGGGGTGAATCAGCAGTAAATTATCTGCTTTTGGGGCTTAAACAGTCACTCCTTCTCCACTTACTTCTCTGAAGGCTAAGAGAAGGGATGGTCTTGGGTCTGGTGGAATGAGGTGGAGAAGAGCCCAGTGCTCATGTGCATGGAGGCAATCAGAGTAACTGCGTGCCAGACCCAGCTGTCTACAGGAAAGAGTTGTGGTGATCCAGCCATTCAAAGCCATTCAAAAATATGGCAGAATTCAAAGGGAGAACCTTTAAGAATCAGAAGTTTGTACATGATGGTCCTCTCCAGTGCCACTCCAGGCAGGCTGGTCCCATAAGGGTGTTGGAATGGATCTTGATATGGACAATATCTGGAGACCTGCTCCCTTCCCACAGCTGTACGAGTTTGAAGCAGCCCGTTAGAGAGGGGCTCCTCAAATGCTCTCAGCCATTTGAATTTCAGTGGAAATTTTTTCTTGAAAGGAGGCTGAAACCAGTTTTTAACATCTATAGGATCAAAACTGTAACTGACTTTTATTAAAACTCTTACAGAATAGAAAAATGCTCTGATTTGGTGAATATTCCTCGGACTTTTGCTAAGAAAGGATAAAAGTTATCACCACATGATCTTTAAGGAAGTCAATTCCTTCCTGAGCTGAAATTGTACAAAGTGTGAAGTGTATTCAGCACTTGATTCAAATGTCATTGTGAGTCAGAAGCAGACTTTCTCTTGACCTTAGCAAGATTCGGGTAGATAAAGGGAGCTTTGTAAAACTGAACCTTCCTTTTCTACTTTAACCTTTTTTATTATCCTTATCATTAGTAGGAGCAAAGAATCAGCTACAGTACAATGACTTACAAGATTATGTGATTAGGAAGTATGCTGTGCCCATGAGGCCAGAGTTTCTGAAACTCTGGAGCCAGTTATATATGATTGGAGTTGACTTGCATAGAGTGAGAACCTGGTTCATGGCCATGTGATTGCAGTCAATGGCAAGACACAGCTCCAGAGAAATGTGTTGGTAACTGGAACCTGTTTTCCTAAAATAATGAATGTCTTTCTGATCAAAGCAGGGATGTGTTCCCTGTCTGTGCAGAGGTATACAGGAGCGTAAGCCAGGCTCAGTGATAGAAGGAAACAAATTGGCCTTTCACCAGCACCTGCCGGAGTAACTTGGTTGGTTCCATCCCCACAGAACTGAGGGTGCATTCCATGAGAGTAGTGTTCAGCCATGCAGCTGTAAGGGCTCTTTCCTGCCCAAGGCCCTGCCTGATCTCATAGTTGGTAAGACCTCAAACCACAAGTACCATGCATAAATAGCTCGGGTCCAGCAGCCTCCTTGCTGCCATCCTTGCAGCTGCATTACAGAGCAAGCTGTAATCCAAAATGTAGCCTAACATCTTCAACTCACGTGTGGAGGGACTTGGTGATACTCTGTGGGGAATCTTTCACATAAATAAATAAATATACATTCATAGCATTTCCTGCAACATGAGAAAGTACTGAATTATTTTATTTTTTCCCTGGTATTGTGGTATACTGGTTCTGTTAAGGACAGCTATGTAGAAAGTTCTAGCTGCTGATGGAAATACTAGCCCTGAAGTAAGGGGACTTCCTGAGATGCCTTATTGCCTCTTTCTTTTGAGGCTTGTAGAGTGGGCCAGGTCATTCTGCATTGTCACTCTCAGATACGGCAACTGCAGCTTACTGCATGCTGTGGTCCCATGGACACTTAGTTCTGTGGAATAATGACATCTGCCACAGCCAGCAGGCAGCACCTCATTGTTCCTGGGGAAGGAGCAGTGATCTCTCCAGCACAAAGTGCTAAAATCCCTGACTTGAAAAGAGAAAAAGGAGAGCAAAGCAGCCAACAGCAGAAAACTGGCGCTGAGCTCACACCACAGAGATGGATACTGGTCCCAGCTGCATTCAGACTGGTCTTGAGGAATAGTGGTCATTTCAGGTAAGTGGCTTCACAGCAGTATTTAACCTTCATACCCATTAATTGAAGTATGTCAAGCATGACTGAGATTTAAGAGTCAGAAGGTCTTATGTGAGCCATGGTGCTCCATCCACATACCTAGCTGTATAGGCACAGCAGACTCAGATGTGTAAATGTAACCAAGTGCTACAAAGAGATCTGCAGCTGAGGCTCCTCTCACTTGTGCAGAGCTCAGATGATGCCTAAAGAGGTTTTCTGCTTTTTTTTAATGAAAACACATTAAGAGAAAGCTTTAGGTTTAACTGTTTCCCACAAAGATATACATGTGAGGAAGAGTCTGGCTGAGCTACTTGAAAGACAAAAAGGTGGTCTATGAATAATGCTGGGAAACAGGCTATGATTTTGTGACTGAGGAAGATATACTAATAATCATATCACTGAAATTAAACTATGAGTTGCTTCTACTAAGGATAAACATGCTAGTTGCAGTACTAGGAGTTGCCCTCAGACCAGGAGCCTACCGTAGTAGGCGCTGTGTGACATTACAAATAGTGCCTGCTCCTCTCCAAATGACTTGAACAGTCAGAATCGTTTGTGGGTGTTGGAAAGAATTTCAGAGCCACCAGGTTTGATGGTATAGGCCTTACATGATTCTCAGGTGCCTCCAAATGTGAATTGAGAGAGACAAAGCAAGCACAGACAAAATACTGAATCGGCAGTCAGTCCCCTCCCACTGTCTTCACTGATGGCTATGCACACCTTTGGAAATTACCAATATTACTTAAGAGCAGGCTCCAGTGAGTCTCTTAGATGCCTGAGTGCCCATTGATTCCTGTGGGACTGTAGGCACCTGAATGTATTTCTCTATTTGACCCAAAGTTTCCCTAATCCTTTAACTGCCTTCCCCTTCAGGAAATCAAATGAGTGGAACCAACTTGTTTGTTCAGGAAGCAGAGAGGTTCCCTAGGAAGAAAGGATGTGCAGACATGTTATTCAATTCTGGAATATATTTATTACAAGATACAGAATCCCAAGCCAAATAGTTTGCAGGTCAGATAGATTACAATATAATCCTAATTAACAATTTCACTCCTGGTCTAGATTAAAACTGTAAATATAACTTGAGCATTGCAACTGCTGCAAGCAACAACTCCTCATAAAACTGAGAGACCAAGCCCATCAGTCTAGATATCAGAAAACCATTTGGTACTACATTTAAACAGATTGTCTTGGGTCAGTTTAATTGAAGTACTGTCCTTTTAAATGTTGTGTGGGCTCAGTGTCAGTTACTTTATAAATATATACATTTTGTGTAAGCTTCCCCTCTCCTTGCTAAAGACAGAAAGATACTTTAATGCTTTCTGTAAGAGGTGACCTTGGTCATGCACTGGAAGTATGGATATCTTACCTGCTGCGTAAGATCTGGCTGGTTTCAACTTTGTTACAGAAATTCCCACCAGAGAGACCAGCTGTAACCCAGGCTCTGCAGCTCTCCTGAGCTCAAGAGCTGCATGATGGAACCCAGCCCATGGCTGACTTTGAGACCAGCAGACCTGGTGAACAGGTATCCTGAAAAGAAGTCTGTCTTTAGGAGAAGATATAGTACTGGAAAACACAGATACCAGGCTCAACTGGTCTTTTGGAGTCTATCCATTGAATTCTGGAAGATGCCATCCATAAGTCATTTTACAGTGATTTCCTTTGAATGCAAAATAGAGAGTAAAGGTTTCAGATTTGGATTCACAGCTGGGAACACAGATCTAAATCAATGTTATTTCTGTCCCCAATTTGGCAGTCATACAGTTTTGACAACAGGGGAAAAGGTAGCGCTAAAGCTGTTTGCTCCCAACTGAACAACCAGACTGGTTTGTATTGTATTAAGAGAGGGGTTGTTCTGAGGATGTTCTGTGACATTGCTTTTAATTAAATGTTGATGATTGAGACCCAGCTGGAAATTGGTTCCTTGATCAGCTTCTTGTAAGAAAAGAAATTTGGTCTGGCTGTTGTTTGGATGAAAAATTTGAGGTTTCATGAGACTGGTAACTGTTCTGGAGGCATGGAATGGAGTTCTGCTGGGGGTTAGATTGGAAAGTCGTAAATTGTTCATATTTTTGAGAAAATACCTTTTACAAGTAAAACTGGATACATTTAATTACCCAGATAGGCAGGGCCTAGAGTAATTTTAAAGGCACCTTTGCATTTTATCAAATTTCCAAGCTTTCGCTCATTTGTTTACCAGCAGCAAGTATCCCTCCCTAGCATGTTGCCAATGCCCTCTCTCCTTACCAAAACCAGTAGTGGTATTGAGGATATTTCCTGCTGAAATACAGTGTTCATCTGCTCACCTTTTTCAGCTCCTCTAACTCCTTGCATTCTTCTTCAAACCTTGATCCTGTCCCTCCATCCCCTTTTCAGCAGGAAAAGCAGAGTGCAAAAGTGACTTGCTGACAGTTCCTTGGTGCTGTGCCAAGATTTAAAATTCAGACTTATGGATTCAGGAAAAGGGATGGCCCCACATGTCTGCAGGAGACCTCTCCTAAGGAACCATGCAGTTGGGAAAAAATGGTGCAGGGCTGACATTGCTGGAGGGAGAGCATCAAGTAAGGTGATGGAAGAGGTAGGAGGGAAGGGGCTGGTTAGCTCTGTCCGTTCTGGAAACAAAATGAATGTTTGTTGAACAATAATAATAATAAATGCACCCCTCTTCAGCATTAACAAAATACTTTCTTCTAGACAAACCCAGTCTCTCTGTCCAACTCCACCAAAGAAACCAAATAACTGAAATCATCTTGCAGAGCATGAAATTTCCTTGGAATAAACTGTTTAATATATATTTCTGCTCTCACTTAGTTGTAAGCCACTTTTCCCAGAGGTGAGTAATTGAAGAGCTACTGGTAGTTTAACAATAATGTTTAATGAACTGAGAAATGATCTTCTTGTAGGAGGAGAGGTAGCTCTCTGCATATTAACCTTGTGAGCTGGTTAGTGAGAAAATATGTTATGGCATGGACCTGCAAGCTTCAGCTCCTGGGCTGAAGTCACTCCTACCACAGCCAAGCCAATCTTCCAGAGAAATATTGCCTGTGTCTGGCAGGTTAATAACAAAAGCATGTTCCTTCTCAGTGGGTTCTCTGTCTGAGCATTAAAGATTACTCTATTTTTGAGCTCTCCTGAGAATGCCTAGCCATGGAAGTTACTGTGTACCTGTGATTTTAGCTTCACTGTTGAAAATGGTATGTTTAATCACAGGGAAAGCAACTGCTTGTGAGACTACCCTGCCCTTAAAAACAAAATCCTGGAGGAGACCAGAGGCATTTTACCACAGCATAAATTCAGCAGTGGCTGAAGCTGATGAAGTTACCATTATGGGATTATTTTCAGATAAAAGCCACAGTGTCTTGTCACACCTACAGTGCCACAAGGAGAATAATATTGGGCTTAGATGAGTGTAAAAGTTTACATCCCGAGATAGTATTTGATTTACTGGCTAATGGGGGAGATTGCAGAAGGGATGGACACAAAGGGAGTATTCCCTGATATTAATGCTGCTGTGCCTGTTAGGCATAGAGAGAAGTTGATATAATTTTCAGCTCCCCTCCTGAAATGTAGCTCTTGGAAATATGTGAGTGAACAATTGCTTTAGAAAAGCAAAATCTCTACAAAGAAGCTGGCATGACAATGGGGACCCCCAGATGTTTTCTCTCCAGCATTAAATAGAGCTTTTTCTCGTACTTTCACTTGGGCTGAAGTGCTGGCAGCTTTATTTCAATGCCTAAAGAATGTGAAAGCCACCTCCATTGTAGGTTCATTAGTACAAAAGAGAAAGATTAAATCTGGAAGGGGAACTGAATGACCTACTTCTAGGCCTTTACAATGAACACCCTTGGTCTTTTATCTGCACAATAAGCAGACTTTTCTACAATACACCAAATAAAATAGTTGGTCTGGCAAGAGGGAAGAAATATGATGGTAGAAAAACTGCCATTAGAAGCATGGGCTTCAGCTCCACCAGTAAACCCAACAGTAAATACCCAGTCAACATACCTGCAATGAGTGTCATCAGACAACCTCAGCTTTTGTCCATTTAACTGAAATCCAAATTCTATTTTAGAGTGATGGATGTGGCAAAAGAACACACATTAAAAAATATTTTTAATTCACTTTGGCCTAGATATTTATTTCTATAAATAGTGTTGGCTGTGGTAGTGGTTTGTTGCCACATTTGTTCAGTCTAATATTCACACCAGTGTTTAGTGCTGTTTCCTTTTGCTGTAGTTTAATTTCTGTAGCTTTGTATTCTGTCAGTTATAGCTAAGTAAAATTAGACTGCAATTTACTTACAACACAATTAGCAGTTCTGGTCAATTAGAATGCAGTTAAGTGCTGTGCAAATCCATTATGGTAGAAAGCAATGCTGAAATAAGAACTTGGAATCTCAAGTGAAAGGCCAGTGCTGTGCCTGTGCTGTCCCCTCCAAGCAGTTTGAATTCAGCATAATATAAGATGTAGACATAAGCCTTCACTGCTTCTTGCCAGGATGGGGGTACCTGAGTCCATTTCTCCCTTTTGCCAAAGACCAGGCATTTGTGGTCCACTGTCTTTGATGGTTGTGCCAGGTGGACTTTTCTCCTGTCACTCCAAACCTGGCTGGTGAGAGGAGGCCAGGATCACTCTGTAATGTTGCCCCATGGATTTTGTAACCCACAAGCCATGAAGGAATAGGTACCACACAGCCATGGCAATAGCCCTCAACCTTCTCCTGCAGGACCTTTGGTATGAGGCCTCCCTGAGGGGCTGGGATAGTGCAGCAGTTAGTTTGCTGCTACCAGCTGGACCCCAAACAAGCCCTCACACCCACTCAGCCTAGAGCTGAGCCTCTCCAAGCCCCTCTCCTGGAGGCTCCTAGGTGCCACGGCAAGTGTCAGCTGCTGGATCCAGAAAGTATTGGAACTGACTGCCGGCCCCGGTGTCTGAGCAAACACAGTTGGTACTTCTGCCCTTCTGCCTCTGCAGCACTGGCCAGCAGTCACAGGAGACACTGACACTTGTGGGACCCTCGGGCTGCAGGGTGATGCTGAGCTGAGCTGAGCTGAGCTGAGCTGAGCTGAGCTGAGCTGAGCTGAGCTGAGAAGGACTTAAGCTGGGAAGTTCCTGCAATGGGGCAGGCAACTGGTAATAAACCAGGAGTCCGGATGTGGATCAGCAGGTTCAGGAGAATCCATGCTCTAATGGAATTAGTCTAACACACTGTACCAGCAGGAGGTTGTGCAGTCTGGGCAGACATTAGATGGCACTAAAAACTGCGCTTCAAAGGAGCTCGTTCAAGCAGAAATAGGATTAAGAACTGCCACTGCTTGCAGGTCACTGGGAAGCACCCTGTACAACCCAAAAACCAGTTATCTAAGAGACCTTCACAGACTGTTTGCTGAAACAAGTTCATTTTCATTAGGCCATCTGGAAGAATTGTGAAAGTATTTTCAAGTGGTCATTGACCACTGGTGGTAAATTGCTGCAGATGCAAGGAGTAGCTTGTGAATATCTTCAGACTTTACATGGGCTCCTGGTGCAGACACCTCTGGAACTGTAGGGGTTTTGAAATGTCCCTGTGGCAATGAATAAAAGAGATGCTCATTGAATTGCTCTCACAGCTATAAATCATGATGGTAGCTGGTCCAGAGACATTAGTGTGGGTCCCACTTATTGAAGCTTAACTGAGAGTTTGAAAATAGAGACACTCCACCAAGAGGAGGGTATATGCATTGCATGTTTTCCCTTGAAAAGGGAGAAGGGCTTTTGAGCAGATAAAACAAATCTTTTAATATCATATAAGCCACTTTTTCACTTAGCGATGTCAGAGCTAACAAAACCAAATGTTGTCAACTCACAGCTTCATTGCAATGCTGATAAGCCTTGTGGTAACTCTTAGGGTTTGGTTTGGTTGGTCTATTTTAAAGTCAAAACTGCTTGTAATCAAATATAGAAGCTTTTGATTCTTTTGTTCACCTGGTTTTGCTTTTAAATAGGTGGTTTACTCCTGTTTGAATGAATGAATTCTTGAATGAATGTGAATTCCTTGACCAAGAACTTGGCAGAGTCTGTTTGAAAGGCAGAGCTGGACAAGGTTTTGCTCAGCCCAGCCAATGTAATCTACTCTCCGAAGTGCCTGATGAGGATCTCAGGGGAGGCTAATTCAAGGGCTGTTGTTGGGGCTGGAATGTTTAAAGGCACGTCATATGGCTGAACCCTTTTCACTCTCACCAGCATCCCCTGGCAGAAGGGTTACACTACTCTTTGTGTACCAAGGGGTTGCATACTGGTTTTGTGCATTCATTTGTCTCTGTCAGTTTGCTTTCTGTAATTCTTCAGCATGCATTTCAACCAGTCTGCCCATGTTTAGGAGAGCATTTGCTGATAAACAGCACAGGCAGAAGAGGCAGTGGAACACTGAGGTGCTGCTGTTTTCTAGCAAAATAAGCCCTGGAAATTCGTTGCCAGTGCGTTCATGATCTGTTCAGGGCTGAGAAAAGCCTTTAGTTGTCTGCCCCTTAGTGAATTAGATGGAAATGTGAGAACTCTCAATCTCTGCAAGTCAAACCTTGAAGTCTTTCCAAACACTCTGAGCCTGGCTTTTCACAGGAGGCTGCTCAGACAATGCAGTCAGGGAAACTCACTTTTATTTCATCTGAGGAGTCCTGTAGTGGGTAGCCAGAACAAACACACGTGAACCAGATGTGACACAGTTGGTGCAATGTCCCATGGGAAACACAGGTGGGCAACACAAAATAGGAACCTGCAGGCTCCACCTGCCCTGTGCTGTGTGGCCCTGGAGGCCTCTGAAAATTGTCTGCTTGAACCTTATTTCAGTGAGGGTCATGGTGAGGTTTGTGTGAGTCTGCATATTAATGAGGCACGCAATCACTGTCAGTAATCACTCAACATTATATATACAGATATAAAGTGTTTGCTCTTATGTTGGAGAGCTCTAAAATGAACATATGTTTTCTAATTTTCTTCAGCCAAGCAGACTTTTAGCTCACATGAAATCTCAGAGGAGAAATCCTTAAATTTAATATACTGTTTTCTGTCACTGAGCTGATGGTCAATTTAAGATGTTTGTGATGTTATATTTTTTCCCTCAAGTAGGCATTTAAAGCATCTTTAAGTAGAAATTAGTTTTCTGTCTTAACAGTTTCAAGCAGCAGCTTCAACTACAAATCTTTTCTCATCCAGACCTGTCCCTGTACAGCAGAAAGCTGCATCACTATCCTTATGTACTGCAGCGGACCAGCTGGATAAATGACTGCATCTATGGGAATGAAGTAACCATTAAATTTTAGTGTTACCAAAAGATGTAAGAACAGCAGGAAGGAAAAATAATGACGATTTGTTATCACAGCTGTCCTGGCATTGTTTTGCACAATTAGTATTACTTTTATCAATACTTTGGGTGTCCCTTTCCTGCTAATGTGACCCTTCTGATAACAGCTGCACATTGGGGGCAATGTAAGCAGAGAATAAGAGCTAGTTCCTGGTTTGAAAGTAGGAAAATAGGGGTTCAGAGAAAGGCACACAACTTACAGGCAGAAGGTTGTGAAATGAGCCACAAATAACTGAACTACTTAGGATAAAGGGCTCGGACTGAGGTTTCTTTGGCTTGCACCAGTGTTTTCCTTTTAAGTCCATGTTATCATGTCATGCATTTAAAAATACATGCACACAACAGAAAGACTGCAGAGGCCTTCCCTCTGTGAGTTGTGTTGAGACAAATATGTCTTCCCTTGTTCTGATGTGCACAGTAACTACTCGGTACATTTGGATATAGATAGTTGTAAGTGGCTCTTTCCCAGGAGTTACAACAAAACATTAATTTAGGTGGCCACATTGATTCATTACCAGCTTCCAGTAAGATAATGTATGATGTGAACATGAAAATCAATAAGACAAGCAAAATGAAATAGTTTGAGATAAGCAGGAGACAGAAGAAATCAATGCCATTCAGCTACTATGATGGTGAAAAAGAGTCCAATAGGAGATCATATTAAATTCCTAAGTCAAATATTTCAAATACTGGTCTGTAACATCACCTGTGACAATAATTGTAACAGGGATTGGCATCAGTATAGTCACATGATTGCAGTGAAATTCTCCAGACAATCAGTGAGCTTTTCCTCCTACAAACATCACAGTAAGTTTATGGCTGTGCCAGGTTGTGTTTTCCAGGAATAACCTTTATATTTTTAGCATAGGGAGATTTGTTGATAGAAGATGAAATATTAACCTGTATTTCATGACCTGGAAAAAATATACCTCATTAGGAATAAAGACATTGACTCCTACCTGATTGCTGGTTGTGAGTGTGCACAGATACATAAATAAATAAACAGATAATATAGCAAAGTCCTCTGATCAAAAGTGATTATTAATTTCATCCAGGCCACTTGCTCAGACTTTTTGGAAAGACCGTGTATTGTCAATAAGGAAAGAGACTGAATGTTTTCTTTCTCCACTTTTTTTTGTATAGTTTCTTATTTTTGTAAGTAGGCAGCTTGGCACTGTGAGACTGAAGACTTTTATTTCTTTTCCCACCTAGGACCATGCCATACAGTACATTATCAACATCTGATTTTGAATGCATAATGCAGATTTTAATTTCCACAGTATTTCTCCACTGACCATGGGATCTCTCCCTCTCTCGTTCCACATTTTTGGGCCACACCACTGGAATAGCGGTGATTAGATTTTATTAGATTCTGTTTGCATTTTGAAACCTCTCTTTAAACACTCTTTGGACAAATGAGACATAGTCAAGCATGGCTGAGCTTAGCTCAAGAAGTATAATGTGAAGGCAAAGGTGTTGTATTACCATTCAAAAAAGTATTTTTCAGGAGGCGACAGGGGCAGCAAAGGTCTGTTCCACAGCCCAGTGAAACAGCCTGGCTGCTAAAGCCAGAGTGACCCCTGCACCAGCTGCCCAGGATGCCTGCAGCTGTAGGGCTGAGATGATTGACTAACACTGTAAAGATGATGGAGACACTTGCCTTTTTGCAGGTATTTGCTAGAAAAGGGAATTCCTGAGAATATAATAATTTTCTGCATAGGTCTGCCACTAATTCTGGGGCTTTGTTGTTGTTGTCTTTTTACAGTTTTCAAATAAGAAGTCAGCCTTCATTTCTTCTTTTTACTCATCATCATGATCAGTCCTTTGAAATCTGTCAGTCCTTTGAAATCTGAAATCTCCAACCTTGGGTTTAACAGCTGAAGCTAAAAAACCCTAGGGGTTGTCTTACTAGGGCCTTGCAGCAGCAGAAATACTAAACTCATAATGTGTATTATTTTCTCCTCCTGAAGTTTGCAGCCAGACAGTTTACACCTGATTTATTTCTAATACCACATGCTGTTAGTGTTTTTCCCTTCCACTGTAATATAGCTGACATTTTCCCCTGGAAATGGATTAACATATATTTTTCTACATGGAGAAATATTTTAGTACCCAGATGTAACACTGCTATAATAGCATCCCTGTGTGTTTTCTTTGTTCCAATCATCAGAGAAACAAGTACTTGTTTATGCTGAGGTTCCCATCTGGATGTGTATCCAAATTCTCTTTGAAGTTTGCCTTTTTAAACTTAGGAGAATCTTGCCTTGGCTGGTGACTCTGTAGTAAAGGCTGAGGTTGCCTTTTTTTGAGTTTGTAATGTGAAGTATTGGAAGATATAATCACTTGTCTTTGTGTATCATTTCTTGCGTTGCTCTTATTCTTCATTTATTAACTGTTTGCATGCTTATGACTCATTTAATTTCTAAGGAAAACATCCTGACAACATTGACTTGCTTCTTTTCTGGGGCAGGTTTGCTAAGATTCCCTGCATTCCCAGCTTATGTCTTGGGGAACTCTAAATATAAGAATTAATCTGGTGATGTGACCCAGCTCAGAATGCCAAATTGGAATTTTCACCCTTAAATGTACAGCTATCTGGGATGATGCTTCCAAATGCAGTATCTTGGTTTTCAGACAAATACACAAAAGTATGTCCCAGCTAGATTTTGTTTTTCGATGAGGAGATCAAAACTTTTTACAGAATACACCTTATGAAAACTTTGCACTACATAATAACCTTTGTGAATAATTGGATTGTACTTTAAATAACTTTTTCAATGAAATTTTTCCAGGAGACCAGTTTTCATTTATAAGACATCAATGAAGGTATTTGTGAGGAATTCAGTACCGTTACAGGTTTGGCACCTTATTCATTTGTGTTACAATGGTTTTTCTTTGCATCTAATTTTATCTAAAGTATTTCCCAACATTGCCATCAAATTGTCTTCCTGTAGTCATAGAGAGAGTAAAACCGCCTTTTAAAATGCAGATACCAAAAAAAAAAAAAAAAAATTATCTGTGCAAGAGTAAAGCATCAGCCATTCCAAATAGCTCTTTTAAATAGATTTTCCTTCTTCCATTGCCCAAATAATGCTATTCCTCAGATTTTCATTGCTGTAAACACAGCTGCATTTCAATGTTACTGCATTCATTTCAGCTGCATTACTCTGGTGTGATGCAACCCAATGACAGGCCAGCATTTCCCCCCTGTGAGACAGGGGGGAAAAATGGGAGCATTTCCATCAGCAAATGCACTAATTTAGCAGCAGAAGTGAAATGAGGCATTTACAGGAAATTTAAGCAGACCTCTTCTTTAGAGAAGGCGTATCTTTGTATGTGTGTCTTAACTAAACTCATCTCTGGTGACATTTGTAATTCCACCTATTCTGGATTTGGTATGAGAAGATCATATGAAAGCCAGTTAATCTTGTCTTTCTTTCTCTTTCTTAAGGAGTGTGTGGTCTTGGTGTATTTTAGGCAATTGTCTGAAAGTGAGACAACTGAAAAATTTGTCTCTCTGTTCTATGCACCAGAAGCTACCTATCTGTGATTTGCTATGTGCAGTCTCCCATGTCATGCTGGCAATTTTGAGGAAGGGAGCCAAGTCAAAAACCAGCCCTTATTTCTATCACAGCAAAAGGAACACATCACTCCCATGCTTCTCCTCCTTCACCTCTGCATCATGCACTGGAAATTAAGAGGATAGCAGGAGTGAGTCAGTGTTCCCAACTCTGCAAAAGTCAGTCTTTCCAGAATATCTTTTGAGTGTATCTCTCCTGTTAGTTACTGTCAGGAAATAATGCACTGGCCTTAAAATAAATCATCTTTCAACCTATCCCCACGCACACATATGGTCTGCAGTCTCCTACATCTTGCTAGGGTTTACAATGCTGCAAGGAGAGCTGTGACAGAGCAGAGACAAAACCCTCAAGGCTTTTACTCCAATCAGCAGGACAGATACAGACAGAAATGGAAGCAGGAGCATCCAAAGTTTAAGGTGCCCATGAAGGTCAGAAAAGTCTTTGTTAGTGGCTTTCTTGCTTGCCAGAAAGGACCTTGTAAGAATATGACTCTGCAGTGAGTTTCTTGAGTATTTTGACAGAATGGATTCCTGTCTTGATTAAGAAGGAGCCTTAATCCAGAATCACACAAAGGTTTTTACAAAGTAGAACAGGAGCTCCTGTAAGTCTGACAGAGACCATGATTGAAAGTTTATTTGCTTTCATTCTCTTTCCAGAGATGTAGTAATGTTTTCACTTTTCAGAAGTATACATTTAATTTAATTTCAAACAGCACAGAGAAGTGATTTCTTTAACGCTTCCTCTCTGCAGAGCAGAAGAGGCATCACTAATCAAAGTTAGAGCTGTGAATCATGATTTTTTTGCTCCTCTGACTCAGGTACAATATATTTTAAGCTTTCAGCTCCTATGGCCTGTACTGTTCTTTCTGTACTTGCAGGTTTTCCCATGGTGTGAACACCTTGTGTTTAGGGTGGGCAGCATTTCATGGCTACCCATCAGTGCCATGGTAGGAGACAAATGTGCCTTCAAAAAAAATACTAGTTTTGGGCTAAAGGAAATTTCCAGCTGCAGTTAAAATGGGCCTCACTTTGTTACCTGTGATGGAGCCAGGCTGTTTTACACCAGTAAAGAAATTAGGAACCAAGGACAAAGCAGCCTTAGGAAAAGACACATGGCAAGTAATCACTCCTTTTTCACCAGTAACACAGTGAGGTTTGGAGCTGTGTTTATGTGGGAGCACCCTGCTCTTACCAGTTTAACTGGAAATCAGAAAACTCCATATTCTGTTATATCAGATCTACACAATGTTTGCTACTCCTTGGAGAGGATCTTCATCACATAAAAGTCCTACTGCCTTTTCAGACACCTCTGTGTGTTTTCTGGGATGTCCTAGGCAACCACAAAGCTCCAGCACTTAAGCATCCATAACCTTCTCATAATTTCATTAAACATTCATTACATCTTCACTGTGCATTTTCTACAGTTCTTTGTCCTGCTCTGTGCTTCATTTTATAGAAATAAGGCTTTTTAAATACTCTATTTTGGCGGCTTTTTGTTGCCTTTTTTTTTCTTCTAGAAGAGGGAAGGAAGACGAGAAAATAAAGGCAGAGATGCATGGCATAACCTTATCAGCAAAAATGGTGAGAAATAAGGAGGAAGATAGGGAAGGCATTTTTCAGACATATTTTGGATGTGGTGTTATCTGTGGTGCAAAAACTGTTGTCTTGTGGTGAAAGCAAGAGGATGTTTGTCCTTCAGCAGCTGAGCCCCCCAGCTTGTTCATCCCACTCGCCATCCTGCACTGAGGAGGCAAAAGCTTGGCAACAAGGACCCCAGTCCTGTGGTTTGCCCTGCTGCTCACCAGGTGTGCATGCCCAGGTTGCTTCAGTGGGAAATCAAAGCAGCTCCCTCCTGTGGGACGTGATCCTGTGTCCCCTCAGGCTCCCTTTCACGTGGTGCTCAGCAGTTTCGCCGACGGCGCAGATTTTTGGGGCCACACCACCAGCACTGAGAAGTGGAGCTCAAAGTAAACCACAGATAGCTTAAACAACTTTTGGCATGCGATTCTTATCCCTACAAAGATTCCTGTTTGGAAAATAAAGTTTTGCACATAGCTTGTATAGGCACAGTGTTAAGACACCTCTGATGAGGTACAGTTTAGTTGCTCCTACAGCACAGTGATGTGCAGGCTACTTAGCTCTTTCCAGGAAACATCAGCCAGCGAGGAGGTGGAGTAGGCTGGAATTGCGTCTGCCCAGCCCAAGGGCATGCATCAGGTCCTTTGTACATCAGGTCCACTTAGGCAGGTTTGAGCAGCCTGTGGTGCCTTTTGTGATGGTGAGAGTCCAAAAACTGCATGCAGGCAAGTAAGTAAAATCAACAACCCCTCCTAAGAAGCTCTAGAAAAGAAATGCTATTCTGAAAAGAAATAAAAGTATGTTATATAAAAAATGGCATTGTTCTGGATTCTTCCTTCTCTTTGTGAAATTGTCTCTTATTTTCCAAAGAGGAAATACAGTCCTTAAATTAGATCTCACAGGGATGCTGGCTCCAGAATTGTGAAAATTAATACACAAGCAATTAAATTTGAAAACAAAAAAATCCCAGCGATGAATCAGGAAAGAAGTCACTGACATTAAAACCAGAGTTATGCAAATTAAGTCATAAACTCTCAGCCAAATTTAGGAAATTTTTTGATCTTTAATTCACTTCACTCTGCCATCAGAATCCTTCTTGCCTATTTGCCCCCAGGATAGAAGTCCATCATTAAATAATGGATGCATAAACCCCACTTTTTATTTCTTCCTTTAAATAAAACTCTTTATAGGAAATACTGGAGAGAAGCAAAAATTAAGGATGAAAAGAAACTACAGTGATGGTAAATGACAAACAAAGCCAGGGCTTGAAGAATTAATTTCATTCTCTGAATTACACTGATCTTATTTGCAAGGTCATTATATGCATCTTTGTTTTAGAATTCTGGAGAGTCTTACACATAGAGGAAGGAGTAAAATACAGTCTTCATTTGATGTGAAGTACACTGAATTTTGATTTACCTGTTTTTTATAAACAGCTGGGCTCTTGCAGTACTACTCTGCAGGATCAGTAAAGCCTCTGAAGCCTCACCATCCATGGGAAAGTGGAGTTGCAAGGTCTTCAGGTAACTCAGAAAAATTTGTTACATGAATTCAAAGGAGAACTGCAACTTTTCAGGGTGGCTCGTGGGCTATGAAATTTGTACTTTGTCTTTAACACTGTTGTATACTTTTATTAATCTACCCAACACACTTCAAGTGATCAGTATGCATGTTAGAGCCTGGACTGTGCTGCTCATTACTGGGATCACCCTGCTCTCAGCAGGCCTTCATGGCTCCCAGGCAAGGTGTTCCCTTCTCCCTGGAGAACAGACTTAATGTCAGACTGATGGGTATTTTAAAAAGTCATGGCCCATAGAGATGTTCACAATTATCTAGAAAATACATCCACGGCTGTTAATGTAGCTAGCTAGAAATGTGGAAAGGCAAAGTCAGATAGGTGTAGATTAGAAAAAGCCACAAAAAACTTCTTCAGTAATCTTGGCTCAGTTTGTCATGGATATGAGTTGTGACACAACCAGATCTTTGGAACGATGTGTAATGGACTCAGCACCTTTTGTTTTTGCAACCAGTTCATTTCCAGGGAGGTGGTGATCGAGCAAGGGAACTGCTGCCTCTTCGGCAATAGTGGACTGTTCATTTTAACTCCAGGAAGTCCTCCATACATTTCAGCAGCTCAGCTGTAATTAAAAGCTGTAACTGATAGAGAATTAAAGGCTATATCATTAAAAATTACTTGACCTTACCACTATAGATTATTATATTACTGAAAATAAGGAGGCACTTTCCAATAAGACTCTTTTACTCTTCCGGATTACTCTTGACAGCCCCTGCAATGAAAATGTCAAGATAGCTCTGTTGAACGCCCTTGAATTAACAAGGCACATTATCATGTTTGCAAATTGTTGCCAAATTACACTCATCAAAGTGGTATTTTACTCTGCTGATTGTTCTCCTCACAGTAATACAGAACGAAGACTGTAGAGATGGATATCCTTGTGCAGTGGCATTTTTGTCATGTTGTCAAATCCCATTAATCTTCCTTTGTTTCATCTGTGCTTCTAAAACACCTGCAGTATTACTTGCATTTCTTGTCTAACACATATTATCTACACGAGCATAAACCTTGAAAGTGGCATTAGAATTACAGGCCCTTTGTAGGGGGCATGAAGGCTCCATTGTCATTCATTATACAAAGAGGCTAATTAAAGAACTGCTGAAACAAAAGGTTTAAGAGCCTCTTCAAAGTTATTCAATGTAGGGAGTCCTGCATTAGCAACAGACTGATTCTGGTAGACCAGAACAATATGTGTGGAGTTTTGAGTTTGGTCTTTTTAACATTTCTAGGCACTGCATAAATAACAAGCACTGCCAATGAATAACATTTTAACAGTCTGTCTTATGAAACAGATAGATAGATGCATAACAAAATTTATATCTTTTTTGAGATTCCTATGGAAATTGCATAGAAATTTCACAAAAATATGTGCAAATAGTAGTTACACATATTACTTAAAGCCCTACTTTGCCATTTGAGATTTGTATGAACATCTCAGTTTTCGTATCAAAAATATTCATGGCCCCTGAGATCAGGAAAAGAACATGCTCTTCCTCTTCTGCTTTTACTTCCCTTTTTTATTTTTCCTACAAAAAATAAAAATGGGAAAGTAGAATACAAATAAAATAATAAAATTTCTTTCTTTTCATACTTCATAATCTGTAAATTGATATCACTTTTTTAAAGTCTTTGTAAATACAAAACTCAGTAATGCAAAACTGGTCTACACACCAGAGATGATGTTGTTTACAATGTGTCATTTCTTCATCTTTTAGCAAGGAACAAACTCAAAATAAGCATTATAATGCTGATAACTGTAACAAGAAGAAGCACAACTTTTTTTTTTATCTAGAGCAAAGTGGAAGGGGTGCTGGTGCTCAGATACAGAGTGGAACAGAAAAATACACTATTTGAAGTGCCCTGCTTGGAAACTTCCTTTAAGAAACGAAAACTTCACTTTTCCTATGTAATCTGACCTTTGAAAGGAAGGTGAAACTTTCTTCAGCGATGATGATGACATCAGTAGGGGATAGGAGGGTTGATCTCCCTTTTGTCATCTTCCTGTCCTGTGTGCAAGGTAGCCTTAGAGGCTCCTCTTAAGAAACTCAAATTTTAAATTGCCTCCCTGTGCCAAATTTTAGATTCAAGAAAGCAGATGCATCATTTCTCAAGTAACGGACCTTATGTGTGGCCCTAACAATGCAACAAATGTGTGGAGAACCTTGCATGGACCTGGGGAAAAAAGTACAAAGATGTACATGCACCATAAGTTCATAAACATAATTTCTTCATTCATTCCAATTTACCTTCTGTCTTGGGTGACACTTTCTTATTCTGAAAGTTCTGGGCCTGGAGAAACACCATAATTTCTACAGTACTGCAAGATATGCCTATTTTCTCACTGAAATTTATGTTCCAGATTTGCCATACAATGCCCAAGAAAAAATGTAAATGGTGATTATTAGAGCCAGCATGTAATCAGGAAGCAATTTTATTCAGGCAAAAATCAAGGACGGGGTTGTTCTGTCTTACCCCATCTGGTGTGCATCTGCATCCAGGAGATGCTTGACTACCTGGGTTTCACAGCTCTTTACAGTCCGTGGTGGCAGGAACCCACAGCCAGTTCTGATTCATAGAACAGAGCCAAATTAGTAAGAAGAAGCTGCACTGGCCTTTATTTTTTTTCCTCTAGGAGCTCAGCATTTCAAGTGATATGATTCAGCTAGGTTAGTGGGGAACCTGGGATCAGCCCCTTCCACGGTGCACATTGTGTTCCAGTGTATTCAGATAGCTACAGGTGCCTTCTCTTCCCCTAGGTCACAGATCTGCAGAGATTCAGCACAGAGAAAACTGAAAGGTGCAAGGGGCTATCTCTGCTGGCACTGTCAGAAATGTTGGGGCTTTTTATTAACCTTATATCAATCCTGATGAATGCAAACCTTGAAATAAATAGAAACACAAAGATCACCATTTCAGCTTGATGTGTGGGGTCTCTGACAAGTAGTCTTTTGTGAAACCCTGCCATTCACTTCCTCAATAACTGCTATTTTACAGCACTTTCAAGAGCTGGCTTTTATGAGCCATTTCTTATCATTACCCACTTACATTTTTCCTGTACTTGAGGCACCAAAGAAGCCACTCATTCTGTAGTTCCTGCATCCACACTGCCAGCATCCCAGCAGCACTCAGCATGCATATTTATATGAACCAAGTGGAAAATTCCACTGAATGGGAGCTTTCATAGTACTCTTCCAGGCTTATACCAGTTTCTGTAAGACAGGGGAGTGGAGGTATTCACTTTCAGTGCAGCGGTTTGCCAAGAGCATTCATTGCTCACGGATTCCTGCCTTCCTTCCATACTCTGTGGGAAAGCCCCATGTGAAGATGGGCAGGACTCCTATTTGATGCATGCCTACATGTAGGAATTAAGAGCTGGTTTGCTCCCTGACACCTGCTGTCCAAGGTCTGATTTATCTTCCTCTCTCAGTTACAACTCTAAGAGATGACTCCCCACCCTCCTTAGCCTACTTATCTTTTCCTTCCTGCCAGTAACAATTCATATGATCAATCTCACCCTAACTCCCAGGAGTCACTGCAAGCCACCACACACTGACAGACAAAATGAGCTGTTTGGGTGGAAAGGGAGCAGCTCAGACTCAGCAAATGACCCAGGAAAGGATGCACTGTGGCAGCGACGGAGATACAGAGCAGGTATCAGCTGGGATGGATAGGCACCAGGTCCTACTGGCCCAGCCAGAGGGAGGTTGAGAACACTCAGGGATGCAGGTGAGTGCTTGCTGTCCCCCCAGAGCTGACACTGGGTTTGATTTTGAGGACTTGAGGAAGTGCCACATCTGAGGAGAAAAAAAGGCAGCAAGTGAATCCTGTTAGAGGAGCATTAGGGTTGCTGAGAGGTCTACATGCAAACATCTAGGAACACTGACATCATGTTACTCCGCAGAAGGGTGACAGGATCCTTCTGAGCAAATGCATGGCAATGTGAGCTTGAATGTTCTGTTTGCCAGTGATCACTCTGCAGCATTCCCGTCCTACATAAACAGCTGCTTTAATACTGGGCCCAGGCTGAAGAATAAGAGGAAGGGTTTGCAAGTGCATAAAATACACATCACAGTAAGCATAGCAGTGCCTGGTAAAAGCTTCTTTATTCCTGTTCTTGCAGCACAGAGCCAAGCAAAGTATGTGCCTCTAAAACCAATTAACGGTAGCAGGAGCTACCAACACCATGAAAACAAGCTGCTTAAAAATCCTCCTGTTAAAGAGACACAAGCTGGGTGCAGCTCTGTGCTGTGATTACACACAAGTGCACAAGATAATGCCTGACTTAGCTGATGGGCAGCTGCAACTGAACACAACCCCTACAGGAAATAACTGCACTCAGCCAACGCCACTCCGTGCCCCAGTCAATGCAGATGGTAGCAGTAAGGCAAGCAAGTGTGCCATGGCAAGCACAGAGCCTGCAGATTAATAGCTACACTGTAATAACAGCTATAAATTCAATCTAGCACATGGCAATCCAGTCTGTCATTATCTTGAGCCCCATGCTTGACACCAAGAGGGGCTGTTTGTGGTTTAACCCCAGCTGTCTGCTAAATATCACACCCTCGCTGGGATGGAAGTGGGAATCAGAAGAACAAAAGTGAGAAAACTTTTGGGTTGAATTAAAGTCACTTTAACAAGTAAAGTAATAGCTGCACACATCAGCAAAGTAGAACAAGAAATTCACTCACCACTCCCCATGGGGAATATGGAAATATTTGCATAATACAAGCAAAGGTGTTCAGCCACCTCCAGGAAAGCAGGGCTCCATCACATGTGAGGATTACTTGGGAAGACAAAAGTCATCACTCCAAATGTGACCCTTTCCTTCTTCTCCTCCTGCTTTATATGCTTAGCATGACGTCACGTGGCATCAAAAAGCCTCCTAATATTTCATAAGCATGGGAAAGAAGTGTGATGCTACAGTACTGGCAGCAGAGAAGGATCTAGAAGAACATGATTAAACTGATGTAGCAAAAAAAACCAACAAAAAACCCAACACCAGTGAATCTGTAGCAAATGGGAATCAGGGAAGCGATGAAGCTGCCACTGTTATTTATGAAAATCATCATCACTTCTGGGTATTATTATTATTTGCACTACAAGGCTGTACTTCATGGACAATTGAGTGTTTCCCTGATTGCATGAAGACTGTGTGATCTCTGATACAGATCTGTGCACCAAATTCATGCCATTCCTATGTCTCATGTTATCAGCCTGTAGCTCAGCCTAGGTTTGGTGAAAATCACATTTTTAACGTAACAATGGAAGAAAAGGTACTTGTCTTGCAGTCTGGCCTTCTCACTGAGCTCTTACATAACCACAAGTGAAAGCAATCCTCTCTGCCAATTTTCTGATACGGTCTCACTATATATTCCTGGCTCAAAATAATTACTGTGTGACCCTATCATCACCCCTAATACCTGCAGTATTCCTGGCTAGGTTTGACACTCAGCTGAAGAGCATCCCTTTTCCCCCATCTATTTTCAACAATGCGAAAATGGAATCCAGATTAATCAAACCCTGCTGCTCACCACCTGCAGCACTTGCAATTTCCAGCTTTCAAGGCTACAGTGGCAACAGGAAAGGCTCATCAGGGCATGGTAACAATACAACTGCTTCGAAGCAAGGCTACAAATACTGGCCACATCATCACAGGAACAGGGAGGCTGCTTCTTCTAAAATGAACTCAAGGCTAAATACCATCCCCTTGTAATTACTTATGAAATTATCAACTGGGAACAGATGTGGGACAGATCAAGGCTAAATGCTCAGAAATGTAGCTGGGTCCAGTTTACAGGAAGACACACGTAGAGCACTTATTACCAGTGCCACCTGCTACTCAGAGGACCTGACCACTGACAGAGCTAAAGAGCCAAGCTAAAAGTGAAGCCAGCCCAACAACTCTAAATCATTCTCATTTTCCTTAATGTTTTGGATACATGTTGGATGTAGTTATAATGGAGACTTCTCACTTTTTTCTAATCCACTGGAAGGGAAGATAGATGCATAAAAAGTATTAGGAGATCTTCCTCGAGTCATCAATTTCCAACTGATGAAGCAAGTCCTGAGCTTCACTTGAACAGATGAGATCATTGTCTGTAATCATTACAGCAACTGGGGAAGAAGTAAGCCTATTCTATACAAGCTCCTAGGTGAACAAAAATGTTCCTGACAAAAATCAGGTGAAACTTAAACTCTTAAAAGTTTCCAATGAATTTAAAACCCAAAGAAAATTACAGAATAGAGAAACAGACAAAAAATTCAGTTTTGCAAATTTCAAGTTATTGACACTTTTTGAAGTACCCTACTTTTCAAGATGAAATCTTTTTGCTTTGGAAAACAGCATTTTTTACATTTTAGCAACGATATAGTGAAACCTACAAGGGTGTTGAATCTCATTGGGTTTTAAAGCTTTAATAGGAAACTTATTTCAGTTGATGTCTACTTATAGCAGGTTTTGGTTTACTACAGATTTTCCCTTCCAAATAAAATATCATAAAAACTCTTCTCATCTCTGCATAAAATATCAAAACAGAATTCATCACAAGTGTCTAGTTTTAGGAAGAAGCAACATTAAACTGAGTTTTGTATAACTCTTCTAAAACACCTACATTTGTTTAGATACACTTACCTGAAAATTTGATTTCAGGTAAGTGAGGGGAATACTGAACTCCAGGGAAGCAGACTGGTGCCTGCTGCTGCACCCTGTAAAAAAACTTGACTGTTTCTGGTTTCTGAGTGACAGGTTATTCAGTATTGAGAGGGATTCTAACAAGCTTCCCAACTGATGGCACGTCTGGAGAATGAACTTTGTTTCCGCTCTGACTAATCTGAAGGGAAACTTCCCTTCAGCTCCAAATGCTGTGCCTCTGTTCTTCTCAGCCAGTTACCTAATGAGGATGACTCCCTCAACTATGTTTTTTCAATCAGGTAGTCAGTACTGGCAAATATTTCCTTATACCCCCAAATCTTGAACACTGGAGAAATCAATTTTTGCCTCTTAGGAAAAAGCTTCCTCTTTCTCACTTCTCTCTTCCCCTCTCTCACCCTTTCTCTTTTTATACAGTGTAATATAACCTTTCTTTCATTACATCCACACACAAAAGAGATGAGAATCTACTGCACAGCTCTAAGCTAACTTACAGTAGTTAAAATTCTAGAACTGCTTGGTGATAAAGCCCTCCTTAAATTTAATAGCAAACACATCCTTAAGACTTAAAAATGAAATTATATTTGGCGTTGAATAAATACCTTTCTTCTGACAGTCTACTAACAGGAAACAGCGAGAGATCACAGGAGTTTATCTCAGTCAACGCAAAAAGTAAGAAAAAGCCTGAGCTGACGTTTTCCTCCAGCACATGCACACAGACACACGTTTGTGCTTACGCACAGACACGGGACTCGCTTTTCGCAGCAGAAGGACCTCACTCACATGAGATGTGTGCAGGAAAGCTCTACAGACTTACAGTTCCAGGGCAAACGTATTTCTGCATGGATGTGCCTCGCAGCGTTTTCAAAGACTTTGTTACTCTCTGCCGAGTACAAAAAGAATATTACACATTTGATATCTGTGATGCGTGGTGTCACCTGTTACAGCAAGCGCATTTCAAGCTGCGATTACAGACACAAGCGTCTCCTCTAGGGTTTAACGTTCTCGTCCACAGCATTAAAAAATGTATCAAAGTCCTGTGTGTGTAATCTGTCATAAATAATTCGTGCCCTGCAGGTTATTTAACTCAGAACTGCCCTCTGCAATTAGTGGTCAAAGATGAGAAAGTAGAAAGTGATCTATTTAAGAGTGCAGCATTTGAAGTACATATACTCTCCTGAGTAACTGATTCCCATAACACTTTTTACTCAGTAGCCATGAGGTCATACACAGAAAATGATATATGCATACCTACACATGTATTAATCACTGTTGTCCTACATCAAGCAACTTACAGGAAATGAAGTCTTGCTAAATATTTATATGATTGTGAAAAGACTCATATTTTAAAAATTAATATGTAAACAATTTTCACAGCAACAGCATGACTAAGTTTTACATGCAGCTATTGTTGCTGTGGGATTCAATACCTCCTTGCCATTTCCTTCACTGTGTGCTTTAACTGAAGGAAGTAACTCATTTGGATATAAGAGAACCATTACTTCCTGGGTGCCAGGACATGAGCAAGGCATCATCATCTAAGATTCAAAAAAGATCCTTTTTAATGGTTTCTTAAGGCTCCAAGACCAACAAAATAGTTCTACCTGAGAATTTAAGGAGCAATTTTGCATGAGATAGCTTTAATTTGTTTTTAAACATCCTAGCTATTCCAAAGACTATTTTTTCAGGAATTGTTTAGAACATATTTTCCAGCAAGGTCTGATAGGGTTTAGTTGTATTTGACACGTTCAATTAGCTGGAACTATTTTCATGGTGATCCATCTGTCCTTTAAATTAGCAATTGGAAAGGCCTGACAGATGGTTTGTGGTCTGGTAAATAAGAGGAAACCCTCAGCATCATACTTCAAGTACTGCAGGTCTCAGTCCCCACCAGGACCAGAAAGAAGGAAATCTTTCAAATTCTGCAACAAAAAGCAGAAATACACCAGCACTGAGACATTCAGACATTCAGGTGCAGCCTGTGACCATTTCAGTGATGTGAGCCAACTGGAGAAATCATGGTGAAATCACAAGATACAAAATTCGAACTACGTGATCAAAATTCCCCACTATTGCTGTATGTTTACAAGCCACGGTGAAAGGAGAATTTATGAACCTATATGGCACAGAGGACTTCAGCATCATTTTGGGGAAGAACCAAACAGCCCAGTCAGAGACAGGGTAAAGAAAGAAGGGAATGGCTGTGCCTACTTCAACTAACCTAAACAACTGCCCCTTGATATATAACTCCATTTCTAATATGTCTCCAGGGCAATAATGATGGCTCTTACAGGCCACGTGCTTTTAAGAAAGACTTTCAAAATGTATTGTTTTGATCACAGCAATCACATGGGTTCTTCAATGCAAATTCCTGCAGGTGAAGGTAGGTGAGAGCAGGGAAGCCCTGTTCAAACAGGCTCAGCTCACACAGAGGATCCAAGTGCTGCCACATTTGTGACAGGAATCAGCCAGAAACTCTAGGCATCAGCAAATGACACCATGACTGCTGCCAGCACAAACATAGTTCTGGTCATGCCTCCACTCCCTGGGTCCCCTCCAGCCAGGCATTAGCTGCCATCTGCCTCTGAGCAAAATCCAGATATTGCCACCAACTTTGCTATGGTTGGAAAGGAGGCTCTTCTGTACTTTCCCCAAGAGTGAGAATATGAGCTCAGAGAGGTAGTGAGGTGAAGGAAGGTAAATTCATTGATATGCAGCACGTGCTTCTCTTTACAGAGCTTAGAAAACAAGCCCATCAGTGCACAGTAGAGTGCCTGTATAAATTCACCCCTTGATAATGCAGCAACACTGCTGTACTGCAGGTGCTAACAAGTTGCAGCAGAAATGGAATTTTCTCGTAGAGACTCATAATGCTCTTAAAGTTTTATAGTCCTGATTAATGCAGATACTCGAAAGTGAAATGGCAGCATTCAGACTCCAGTGCAAGGTAAAAATCTGAAACAGAGATCCCTGATACTATTCCTATACCCTAGCAATGCAGAAGTGTCTTTTTCATGTGAGTTTTTCTGCAAACTGATGAATGTATTTTTACAACATATTCCTTCCAAAACTGTGAAAACAGCAGAGCATGGGAGGAAGCAGGAATTTAGCTCAATGTCATTGCCAGTGAAAGGAGGATGGGTTTCTTGATTAACAGCCATCCTGATTGGCAAAACAAGTACAGACACAGCCTGCTCTCTCCACAGTGTGGGGTCATTACGGAACCCCCAGGTTTCCTGGAGGACATTCACCATTCTGCTCCATGTATCACCCTGGATAGTTCTCCTCTCATCTCAGACAATAGACTTCGGGATCCAGAAAATATATTTCCTCCATTTTCTTTAAGGATCGGCGTGGCAGATAATGACCATCTCCTTCTGTAAGTCTCCCTTGGTCACCTCTTGGTCCCTCGGAGGTACTGAATACAGGTCCAGTACCTTCCATTGCTTTTTATGGTGTGCAGTCATCTCACAAAGCTTCCATCTAACAAAGGCTCCAGAATGTGCTTTCAGGAAAAAGCCTACCAAGATAGGTATAAAGATACCTGAAGTCTGATAGAAAGAAGTAGCACAAAGGAAAGGTAAAAAATGAATTTAAGGATGTTGTGTGCTTTTGGCAATGTGACAGGGAAAAAGAGCCAGGAAGTCCTAACCTCTTTAGAATGAAAAACTGAGAGACTGTAGAAAAGCCCATCTTTGCTGATGAAGATCCATTCATCTTTGGATTCTTTCTGGCTGTGAAGGGCTTCTTTATCAACACACCACACTGACCTAAAAATAAAAAGAAGGAATGAAACAGAGGAAGAGAAAAAAACCTAATAGGCAGGAAGAGTGAAGACAGCAAAACTGGCCTTTTATTACTGCTCTTGTTTTCCTCTCTGCAAGTGATGTTCTGCTATAATGCATGGATCAGCAAATGGCAAAGTCCGTACTGTGCTGCCATTAGAAAAACATCCATATGATTTTAAGCAATTTTAGCAATCAGGTTCCTGAGAGAGAGGAAGGTTGGGAAGACATCAAAAGAGCAAATGAAAATAATTTATTAGATTGATTCATTAACCTTTTTTCTGAATATAATGTCAAATAAAGTAACCACGTTTTCCCCTGCAAATGAGTCACTATCCAGTCATCTCTTCTGCAGTGACTCTGAATGAGGGAAAACTGCATGCAGAGTGAATGAGGTACCACTGTTTAATAGTATCCTGTCTCTTATGTAACACATATTGACATTCTTTTGCTCCTTTTCTCACAAGAACTTTCAGTCTGGGAAAATTATTCCCACTGTCAGAGATGGGTATCTGTTTTTTGGCAGGATGCAAGTCCATCCCCTTTGGGGTTTGCATGGCAAGGTTTTGGTAGTGCTGTGAGGGGCTACAGGGGTGGGTGCTGCGAGAAGCTGCTGGAAGATTCCTATGTCTGACAGAGCCAATGCCAGCCAGCTCCAAGACAGACCCACTGCTGGTTAAGGCTGAAACCATCAGGGATAGTGGCACTGCCTCTGGGAGAACTTTATTTTTTGTGCATGTGTGTGGTTGATCTCTGTACAGGTCATTCACCTAAGAGTTGTATTCGAGGATCTTTGTGAGTCCCTTCCAACTCAGAATATTCTGTGATTCTATTATATTAATGAAAGGGAAAAAACAGGACAACAGCAACCGTAGCCAGAGGAGAGAGGAGTGAGAATGTGTGAGAGAAAAACTCTGCAGACACCAATGCCAATGGAGGAGGGGAAGGAGCAGAGGTTCCCCTGCAGACCAAGGTACAGACCATGGTTAATCAGGCTGTCCTCTGCAGCGTGTAGAGGTCTACAGTGAGGCAGGGGGATGTCCTGTAGGAAGCCTGCACTGGAGCAGTTCTGCTGGCAGGACTTGTGATTTCATGGGGAACCCATACTGGAGAGGTTTGTGGAGGACTGTCTCCCATGAGAGAGCCCCATTCTGGAGCAGAGGAAGAGTGTGAGGAGGAAGGAGTGACAGAGACAGTGCGTGATGAACTGATGGTAATCCCCAGTTCCCATCCTGCTGTACCTCTGCAGGGGAGGAAGGAAAGAAAATTGGAGTGAAGTTCAGCCTGGGAACAAGAGCGGAGGAGGGGGAAGGCATTTTTAAGGTTTGGATTTATTTCTCATTACCCTACTCTGATTTGATTTGTAATAAACGAAACCTATTTCCCCAAGTTTTGTCTGGTTTACCTTTCATTATATATTCTTTCCCCTGTCTAGATGAGGAGGGGAGTGATAGAGCAAATTGGCAGACACCTGGCATCCAGCCAGGGTTGACGTCTCACCAGGGAATTTAAAATATTTGTACTGGCTTGCAAACATCTGTTTATCCCAGTTAAGCAGTCAGGTTTTTCATTGGGAGTGCCACTTCATTTTGTGGGGTAGTGTCATGACTAGCAGAGCTCTTCTGAGCTTGAACAGGAAAAAGTGGGCCAGTCTGGGAAGAGGGTATTGTTTGGGATTTTTTTTCACTCATATCATGCAATTTTTGCCCCACAGCTTTGAGCTACAGGCAGGGTTGGTTCTAACACAGTCAAACCTCTACAAACCACGGAATAGTCTCATCCACCAGTAACATTGCTGCTTTTCAAATAGCACAAGATAGATGATGAAAATGAGTACTTTTCCAGGCTGGTAACCAACAGCAGCAGGATGCTCTACTTCAGGAGGTGGGTTTTTTGCCATGTACTAAACAGCGGAAAAGGGAACAGTACATATTGATGCAACAGCACTTTCTCTCTGATAATTTATGTTTGATGCTAAAGGGCCTGTAGGATCTGTAGGCAAGGAGGGGCATGTCAGACAAGAAGGGTGGAGTCAGGCAAGTGTGCAGTTAGTTGCAATAAAAAAGTCATGTCAGTGGTGTCTGTATGTTGAAGCTCAGTGAAAGGAAAGCAGTGCAAGTATGAATTCTCATAGGAGGTTGCTTGGGGTTTTTTGATTGGTTTGGAATTATTTTTTTTTTAAGTATTTTTGGGTTTGTTTTATTTTTCTGAAGCACAAAAGCAACACAGAAACACCACTAGGCAGAAAGACGGATAAGAAACTAAAAATTAAAAAAAAAAAAAGAAAAACAAACCAAAACTCCCATTGAAACTAAACAAAAAAACCCAACTGTGACTGAGAACAGAAGGCAGCATTTGTGACAGAGAGCAGAAGGCAGAACAGCCATGAGACAACTCATAACAGAAAAGGAGGAACTTACAGGTCGATTGCCAGAGAATGTGAGGCCAAGAATATATCACTGCTAGCCAGGAGAAGGGCACAAAACACAAGGGAGAAGGGAAAATAGTGCCTGATAATCCCTCATATGGGAAGAGAAAGATGCTGCACTGGAACAATCAAAAGTGAAGCAGAGAGCTGAAAGGCTCAGAGGAAAAGCAGCAGTGTTTGGGGATTTGGCAGGGAGTTGGTTTGTGGGTCTTCTCCAGAAGAAAATCAAGAACATGAGATGAGGAAGGTACAAGTTCCTTTCAGACTGGTGTAATGGGTTAGATTTTTAGGGAGTTCATTATGGCTTCATTTACTATAAGACTGACAGTCTACAGAAAGAAAACTCCCCAGATCTCCTCTCATCTACAGCCTGACACTGCCATTTTGGCCCTGTTTGCTCAGTTCCAGCTCGGCACCTACAGCCAGGTAAACTGGGCACTTCTTTGAGAAGGAGTGTGTGTCAAAACCTCTATGGCCAAAGCAGGATGGTAACCCACCTTCCTTCACTCCCTGGCAGAGTCCTCTGACCTTGGGTGGGGGTAGTGTAAAAAGCAGGTGTCCCATAATATGCCACACCGTCTCCTCCTCATTTTCTGATTTGTGTGGCCATATTTACGCACTACATTCATATAAAAAACATCAAAAATCTGCATCCTCAGCAGGCCGAAAATTTCTAGCTTGGTAAATCCTACCCCCTACCACAAACTGTTGGCTACTGCCTTGATGACCACTGTAGCATCTCTCATGGGCAGGTCCCATACACTTATTTTAAGTAAAAGACAGGGAAAGAAACAATTTCTGAAATAAGAAAAAAATCCTAGGTCTTGTTTTGTAGCTTGCAGTGCATTACATCATGCTTCTGTGAAGCAGTCTTGGAATTGCACCGTGCCAAGGGGGGGAGCCTTAAACATTGTGATTTAAATCTGACTTCTCAGCCAAGTTCCTCTTGATGATATTAATGACAAGTCTGCATGACTCTAAATAAAGGTGGTGTATTTTTTTCAGGAAGATTGCTTTTTCCTTCTTGGAATAGTTATATTATTATGTTGTTTTATAGTTACACTACTCAGCAAATATGACTGCCATGACCAGCAACATATTTACATATTGTAAATAACTTTTCCAGATTTAGTACATAAGCTCTGTACTGCTAGTGTTCCTGAGAGAATACATCTGATGAGTACTAGGAATATGTATTGAATAAGTTATTCAATTAGGGCCATCCGTAATGGGTAATGACAAATAACATTTATTAAATACAGGTCATTTCCCCTTGTTGCTTGACCTGCATTAGTCATAATGCAATTGTCTGGATACTACTCTGTTGAGCTTATCAGCTCAATACCTCATTTTGAGTTATTTTCATATAACAGTATTCTTAATTTCTGATGCATTCTGAACTGAGATCTGATTGGAAGTAACACACAAGTCTCTGAGAACATCCCTTTTTTTTTCATGAGCTGCAAGTGGACCCAAGTGTAATGTAGGTGATGCAGTCTATTATCTAATGCAGCAGCCCACAGACCTCATTGTGCTAATGACACCAGCCATCAATTTGCTAATTCTAAAGTGAGCAGAGATCATGAGATATAGATATATCAAGTTATACAGCATGTTAATTATGTGTATGAGCAAATGCACTGCCTTGTCTCACTTTGAGGTCTTGATCTTCGAGTGTCGCTTTTTAATGACGAGAATTAATAAAGGAGACAATACCTTCTGTGAAAAGATATTGTGAAAAGATACTGCCATGACTGAGGGAAAAAAAGCAGACAAGCTTTAGGAAGTAAAAGCCTTTCTTCAGCTCCAAAGTGGAGTTTACTGGATTTAATGCTAAATAAGGTGGAGAATGATCATTCTGAATTTGAGTATGTCAGACCAGTTGAGTGAGGTGGTGGTGTTAAGACAACGGTGGCAATAAGTTTACTATACCCTATGGAAGACAAAGAGACAGAACTGAGACACAAAATATTAAAAAGAGAATGAATACATGAATGAATGAATGCTTATGAAACATGAAATTGTGCACAGACACACAGGAAATGCAGTGTGACATAAAATGTGTGTGACATAAATGCAGTGTGACTACAAAGTCTAAGTGACTGATGTTTTAAAAGGGATCATAAAATGACACTTCAAACACCTTATCATGGTCTAAGGTTATGTATTCTTGTAAGACCCTATTTTTTAGGTTTTGTCTCAGTGTGAACCCAAGCACACCCATGACATAATGACAAACCTTCTCAAGAAGCAGTCACAGTCTCACAGATAATTTAAAGCACAAGAAATGTGCTCATTTTGAACAAGTCTATTGCCTGTACAACACCATTGGATCCAAAATTCATAATTTAACTTCAAAACAATAGTTAACTCCATAAAGCCTTGACAAGTTACCAGCAGCAGTGTAAAATGATCAATATTGCAACAGAGTCCTCACAGTTTAGAAAGGGAATTAGTGCAGGAAGTAAAATGTTCTCAGAGGCATTGAAAATCAAATGCAAATTTCAGTCTAAAGGTCAAGACTAGATAACATTAAATACAACCTTTCATATGCCATAAATGCTCTGAATATATTTCCATCTATTTTCATATGGATAAAGGGACCTGTATTCGCTCACATTTTAAAAGCAGTTTTTATAACAGTAACTCTGTATGTAATGCTCTGGCTCCATTAACTCTGTTTTGGGCAACAAACCTGAGATGTCAAGGGCATGGGATAATTCAGCACTTCATATTAACTTCAGAAACACAGAACATTCACCTTCGTTGAGTTTTGACATCTTTTTACTCTAAAGCTTTCATTTTTACTTAATGATTGCAATAGTTTTATCTCCTAAATGGGGGATATAAATGTCACTAAGCTATTTCTTGCCATACTCTTGCTTCAGAACCATTATCACTAAACCTCCACTGGCACCATAAATTTCCAAGCAGAGTATTTGAAGATGGAAACATGGAGGAAGGAACCTTTATAGTGAGATTAAAATCCCTTAGCCAAACACCACAATAAAAAAATAGATGTTGCTGGATTAGATGGTTTCTTTCTCAGAAACTCCATTCATGACATGGCATATGGCATATGGTTTCTAAAAAACAAGGGAAGATTTGAAACACACTGCTAGGAAAGCTGGTAAAAAACATTTCTGAAACACTGCACATTTATCAGAGACTGTCAGAAAGTGTGAGGCAAGGAAAGTTAGGGAGAAAATGCATAGGAGTCTCAGATGATATACTAGCTGTTTGCTTTAATCTCTCTTTAAAAACAGAAAGGAGAAAGAAAGCTGCTGGTATTATTCCTATCAGAACTTGGAGGAACTAGCTGTCTCATTGCATGGCAGCATGTATTGTGCAGAGGTCAGCCAGTCAAGCAGAAATTGGAGCAATTCCTGTTGATTCTTCCTGCTGTAAAAAGGCAAAAAGGTCTTTTTTTTAGAGCATAGTTGGGCTCATTTTTCATATGTTCTGTACATAACTATTTTGAAAATTTATTTAATTATAACTGAAATTTCTGGGGAAAAAAAAAAGTCTAAATAATAGATGAATGGAGTGAAACTTTTCACAGAGATAACTAGCAAATAGCAGAAGTATTTTTCTTCCACTTCTCCTGGATGACATTTAACACTACAATCTAACAAAATCAATAGAATAAAGTTGACTTTTTTAATATAAAATTAGTTTCCTCCAGAAATTGGGGTGGGGGGGAATTAACAATAGGATTTAATTTTTTTTCTGTAGTTATGACTTTAAAAAGCTATTAAAATTTTTCCAAAGTGGCATTTATTATTATTATTTTCAGATTTTTTTTAATAATCCATAATTCTACAACAACTTTTTATTCTTCTTTTGTGTTTTCTCAGCCTGAGAGAGAAGCTTAGTTCGCATCATTAAAAGAAAATTGGGCATCTCATTTGGACAAACGAATATAGTATTGCATTTAAATGCTTTATTAACAGCCTTCTTTGTACACTGGTGTCTGAAAATGCTGAAGGAGTATTAGGCAGAGGAACGTGCTAAAATATTAACCCATTTTCCCTTTTTTCCTTCAACTTGACACTTATGCACAAAACATACAGGTAAGTAAAACTTTTAAACTGTCTCCCGTCCTGCCACTTGTAAAGTACAGCCCCAAATCCTGCCTGAACATTTAACTTTGTTTCTAGAGTGTAACCGAGGTCCTCTCTGCCCCCTTGTTTCAAGAGCTCCACTGGGATTTCCTGTCATGGGCAGCAGTGTGATCTGCTCCTGCTTAGGTGTGGACATCCCCCAGTCCCTGAGCATTCTCAAACCTAGGTCACTCAGGGAAAGAAGCTGGGTATTCCCCTGCCTAAATATCCTCATGAGGCAGAAGAGGCAGAGACCTTCTGAGAACATATTTTGTGCAGGTCCCCTGTAGAAGCAGAACATGTTTAGAGAAGAGGAACAGGATGCTTATGCTTGGTTTTGCTCCTCATTTGCTCCTCAGCTGCCTCTTTAGGATCCCATTTTGAAGTTTAACCCTGCCAGAAGTCCTTAGGCACTTCTCTCTGGCTTCCTAATTCTGCCACATCGTGGAATTCTGCTCAAATTAGTGACTACTTTGCTGAAAAAGATAAGCTCTAAGCCATGCTCTTCTCACCAGTGCTAAGGTCAGATGGCACCTTTAGCAGCACAGGCAGACTTTCTTTTTTTGTACCTAGTCTTCCCTACATGAAATAAGAGCACTCAAAGGACTGATCTGCATCTGTGGATTCCCATAAACAGCAGTCACCTAATACCTGGAGAATGAGCATGGCAAAATTTCCACCTTTTCACAGGGCTGGCTGTCACTGGGGAAGAACAACCAACATTAAGAAAGGAAGGATGCAAAGCCCAAAGTGTTCTAAGGATGTGCATGGCCAAGATCAGAGCAACCTCCACATGGCAACTAATAACTACATCAAAGCTCTCCCAAAGTGAGAAGTGACAGGCAGGCATAGGAGAACACGATCAGAAGACATCACCAGCATTATTAGTCTCTTCAGTTTGTTTGCTGGAGATCCAGATTAAATATCTTGGATTAAGTAGAATTTATAGATGTTAATTGAAACTTCCCAGGAGAAAAAAGTTGGATTTTTCCTGAAAAGATACGATGGACTTTTTTCAGGAGGACTTTCCTTCCTCATAATGTTAGAATAAAGGAGCAGGCCATGTTGGGGCAATATTCCATGGGCAGTGGCTAAAGACCCACAAACAGAGATGTTTCTAAAGCTGATATTTGGAGTAACAAGACTTAGCAGTCTGGTGGAGTTTCCTAGCTCTTCAACGGTGAGGTAAAGAGAAACCCAGGAGAATTTACCCCTTTAGTGTTGACAAAACATTAAAGCTGGGGCAGCTTATACAAGCAGTAAGACAGGTGCAAAAAATATAGGAACCTTTCTCACTTGATGAATCCATGTGAAATAAAATATTTACCAGGAAAACATAAAAGAGAATCACCTCAGTTGCTGAAATATTCAGTTGAGTTTCAAGGGGACTTTTAAAACATTAATTTGAAAGGTTTTTCCAGGTGAGAAAGACACAATCGTTTGGCACTCTCTCCCAGGAAACACACATAACTTGTGCTTCATCTCCTTTTTCTGCCCTTAGGCCTTCAGCAACTTTTGGATTTGTCTGTCCACACCATCCTTGCTGATTTCCTTGATTTCACCTGAGATAAAATAAACCATCTCAGTTCACAGAAGAACCGACCCCTGCCTTTAGCTATGCTATTCCTGAGATAAATCAATGTATCTGCTTCACAGCATACCAATTTCCCCTAGGTTACCTGTCTGCTATAAATGTTTGCGTCTATAGATTTCTTTATGGGCATTCTGACTACTTCCTGCCACAAAGGGAGTTGTTCATTTATTTTAATGGTTACATTTGTCCCCACTGGTGTAGGACCCAGACAAAGCAGTACATCCTGTGACTGCCCATAAGCAAGGGAAGAGGTACAGCCCTGTCCAGACAACCTGGAGTTGCTCTCCTTTATTACCAAACCCCAAGGCCAGGTAAAATAGTTGCACTGTTACCATAGCAACGGTGGGCCTATAGCTCTTAACAAGACTCATGGAAATGAAACTGGTCCTGCTTAGACCATGTGCACAAGAGGCAGAATCATCTCTCCTCCCTGAAGTGGAAAGAACAACCAACAAGCCCAAAGAAGACCTTTCAGCTCCATATATCCATTCAGGTTTTGTAACAGCATGTGTTCCAGCTTTATGACAGGTTTAAGACAGGACACTTTTGCACATATGCTTTCAAACAGCACTCAGCCTGCTAATCTTCATCACCACTCACACTATCACCCTTCTTCTCTCTGGCACGGTGCTGTTTATCACACCCCTCACCATGCTGAATATATAAGCATCTTTATGTATTTCTCACCACTTGAAAACACCTATCCCTGAATTGAATCAACCACAACCAAAAGGAAACATTTAAGACTAAGAGCTACTGCATTTCCAGGAGTGACCTGGAATCACTTCAAGCATAGCAGCAAAGGCTGTATAAAGAAAAGGGCCAGACCAATTCTAAGATCTGTTTCTAGCTAGAGCTGCTGATCTTTTAATTGTACACAATCCCTCATTACTATTGCCAACGAGAACTGGGTAGATTTTATTTTAGCTCAGAGTTATTTAGCTTAATTACCCAGCAAAAGACCTCGAGGTATGTATGTAAAATGTAATTTGCATATTTTACTTGAGGCAGCTGAGTTGTTCAAAGATATTAGGGATTGAAGATTACAGTAAGGTCTTATGTGTACACATTAAGCAAGCACGTGCAGTCTTCCTTTAAGCAATGTGCACCAATTCTGCAAGAGGCTTTTAAAAAGGCATTCTGAAGCGTACCTTAAGAAAATCTTAAGAAAGAAGAGTTTTGTCCTTGCTGTATTGCAGCCTTAGGCCAGGACAATAAAAGAATGCTGTCTGCCTTCTCTGTGTACTCAGAAGACCAGAGGTAGCACAGCTGCTCCTGTTTCCATCTGGCAGTGCAACTCCATAATTTTTTCATAGCAAGGCCAATTCTTAACTCTGAACTGCAAAAACTAGAAAAATAATTTGAGTAAATAAATGTGTACCCTGAATTGCTCAGCGAGAGAAAATGAGACTGAGACAGAAATATCCTTCTTCCTTCAATGATGTGTCTATTGCTACAAATTGTGATATGTCTGCATCCAGCTTTTATTTATACTAATTGGGGAGTATCTATTAAATGCCTTACAGGCTTAGACTGTTTTCCTCCTCCCCTTTCTGGATTTGGATGGAAAGGATTTGATTTAATGCCCACTGAGATCCACAGGAAGTCTAAAAAGGTAATAGGACACAACCCCAAAGCTGGACTACTCTGATATGGAAAAATGCTAGAAACATTGCAATAAATAGTGCCATTGACAATGCAGCCATTAAGATAATGAGTATCAGACCTCTTGTGGTCTCTTGTGAGGCTTGTGATAAGGTGTCAAGAAGTGGCAGCACTGATCCCCAGTCACATTTCAGGTTCCACTTCGAAGAGTCTGGGATCTTTGGACAAGCTTTATATCAACTTTTATTCTGTGGAGATTCCCAGATTTATCATTCCATGGAAAGACGTACATGCTCTTTTCTCTGACAAAAACTGTGAAATTTGCCACCTGTTAAGAGAAAGTAGCTGCTCAGACACAGTTAATTCAGTCACAGTGGTTCAAGAAGCACATTTGACCAGCTGGATCATCTTAAGGTGGTGTTTTCTCTATCCAAGATGAAAAGAAATAAAGTCAGAAAATGTCAAAATATTGTACTTGTATCGACTCAGCTCCAGACCACAGAAAACATGGAGCTGTAATTTAAGCAGTTAGATTTATCAAAGCAAAGAAAATGGGAAAAATTCTCAAGTCCAAATCATAAGCAGTAAAGCTGGAAGCTTAAAAATTATGAATAAGGATTAAAAAGAAAAACAGTTATTAACAATATTTTAAATCTTTCTTTACATCTGCTACCAGAAATAACTTCCATCTCTTTCTGTGTAAAGCAGTACTACTTTGGAAGATGTCAAGTGAAATTGATCACTGAGGAGTCAAATGTTGATAAATTTGTAATAAGGATAGAATAAGTAATTCACAAAAATTGTATTCATCAGCTCAGAGAACTGACTTAGTTCTATCCTAGTACAAATCATTGAAAATAATGGCTGTAAATCTTTCAATCCATATGCCACTTAGGGACCCTTGTCCATCTTGGAGCAGAAGAGTTATTGCACAGTGACGAAGTTGCTTTGTCTACACCATGATTTCAGGAACAGCACAGCAAAATTAGATCTTCCACAAGGTGAAAATCATTAAATATCGTGTGAAAATTATTTCATTCACAAGTGCCACATAGCATTCAACTCAATGGGTATGGACAGCTCATTTATTTCAAAATATTTGTATTTGTCAAGCCTGTCATGAGAGCATGCACCCTTGAGGAAAAATTACTTTTGCCTCTGCTACACCATCTCAGACAGAATTTGTCATTTGATAGGCAGGTATTATTACCTTGGCCTTTTACACTGGCCAAGGACCTGTTTAGCAACAAAGCAGTCCAGTGGAGACCCTCCATCTCATTGGAACAGACAGGAAAATAAGCTTAAACATGAGAAAAAAAAAAAACATTTTGACTATGAGAGCCATCAAACCCTGTCACAGGTTACCCATAGAAGTTGCAGAGTCTCCATTCTTGGAGATATTCAGAACCAGAGTGGCTATGGCCCTGAGAAAGCTGCTCTAGCTGACTCTGTTCTGAGCAGGTGTGTTTCTCCAGCAGATTTCCAGAGTTCTCTGTGATCTCAGACATGCTGTGAGTCTGTGAATGGCTTCTAGCTCACATTTGGCACCATGAGAAGGAGACCCTTTTCGTCCTGTCTGCACACAGCTGAACACCACCGTGCACAGGAGACCCTGGTAAGAACTCAGCAGTAAGCAGGGCTTGTGGTGCCTCCACGACCAGCTGTGATCACACAGGGAAGGAAATATCCCTCTCTAGGGTACACTTCAGAACTTACAGACTGAGCTTTGGGACATTCTTTAATAAAAAACTTACAAGATTCTTTTTCCCTCAAAAAACCTCACAACAAACAAACAAACAAACAAAAAAACCCCACAACAACAACAACAACAAAAAAAAAAAACGCAACAGGAGAATCCAGGGCAATTTCTGCCTTGGCTTGCAGCTTTGAAATCTCCTATTAACCACCTGTTCTCTACTGCCTTTGCATTCTCTCCAAGATGCTTTTCTATCACATCTATTTTCCATGTTTCTCCTCCCATAGCTTTTCTTATCCTGCATCTTGGGTGGCCTTCTCCATATGAGGACATTTTCCTTGCTAGGTCTCCTGCTTGGACCTCATTGTCTCGCTGGAACCGTTCCTGTTTTATAGGCAACTGCAGCTTTGGAATGTAGAGCATACACCTGTGTGTATGTGTATCTGTATGTGAATGTATGTCCTGTCAAAATGGAGGACTTTTCTGGAGAAAGCTTAATCTTATTGAAATTAGGTTAATCTGAAATTAGTTTTTGAGAAAAGACAGCATCACACTGCTAACTTGACCATTTTTAATCTCCTAGGTTAGGTCAAGATTTTTAAGAGAATGACCACTCTGCTATCTTTGAAGTCAATGGAGATTTATCACCAATTGATCCCTTTGGAAAGTATTACCTTAATGAAGATTAATAACAGCAATGAATTTATGATTAAATCATCTTACTGAGGAATTACCCATACAGTCAGCAAACATTTTGGAAGAACAAAAACTCTCTCTGCATCCTGTCTCATGTTCTTGGACTGTTGCCAGATACAGTCCTTGTGTTTATTCTTCTGTCAAACAAACTGAATAAAGAAACCAATGCTGGGAAGGACAGAGGCTACAACCCCAGTAACTCCAGAGCCTCAGCCACCAGCCTGTGATCTGGCAGGACAGACGCCTTCTCCTGAACCTCTGCTCACCTCTGCTCTTGCACATACTCTGCATCAATGGCACTGCTCGCACAAACAACCCTCATGGGATTAGATCCCCTTCAGTATCTGTCCAGGAAAGCAGAAACAACTCAGAAATTCTAATAGTTTCTGCTTTGGATCATTTGTTAGCAGCCTCTTGAGAGGAAGCAACACTGCTGAAACACTGCGTGTCTCCAAGTGTCCACCAAAACAACCAACTTGAGAAAAAAAGAATATGCTCTCAGGTGGCAAATCCTGTGTTGGCCCTGCAGAGAAAGATCTCCTTTCTTTTTCATTTATACTCATGTGCCTGTCAAGCAGTACTCATGGCCAAGTATAAATCCTTCTGAAAGTGCAGACACTCCATACAGTTGGAGTGCCAGTCCCAGTACCTGTCTGTGCACCCTGGGTGCAGATGCAGTTCATTTTCATTCTTTTGGAATGCAGTCTGTTGAAATATTAAAAAAACCCACAAGCATTTCACAGATCACTCTCCCTCACTGCTGATAATACGACTGTCAAACAGATTTCTTTGGCTTTGGGGAAAACTGCAAATATGATTCTTATTAGACTTACCTAGCAGAAAGATCGACAGTGTTGCTAACATTATTTCTTTCTTATTCTTTTTAATTTTATTTTAAGCTGAACAAACCAACCAGGGAAATATAATAAAAATGAATGGGTTGGGAGCCTGCTTTGAAAGAGAAGCAATTTCTGAAAAAACTGCAATGAGATTTCAGCAAGGCCTATGTACTTCTACTACAATCCATTTATTTTGCTACTGATTTTGATTGTTCATCCTTATCTGCAAGCTTCCTGAAAGCACAGCTGTGTACAGCCACATTCATCTCATCTACAGAGGAGCACGTGACTGAGGCACCTGAGACAGCAGGGGAGTAACTTGGTAAGCACTCCATGGGCAGAGAGCAAGATGGTCACTGCAGGATGTGATCTAGACCACCAAAACCTCTCACTGACTGCTGAGAATGGAACAAAGACTCTTTGCAAGAGAAAATGCAACTTCCTTATGAGTGCAGATTGTAATTCACACATTCCACACAAAATAAGCCTCCAGACCACAGAAAGTCTTGGCCTTGAGAAGGATCTTTTTGTACATTACACAGACATTAAAAAAACAAAAAGCACTACATAATGACGATTATGGAGTTACTGTACAAAGTCTCTATATTGTACTGGCTGTACTGAATTTTACCTCTTTATTATCTACACTAGTTGTCCATGATAAATTAGATTATAGCACAGATTGGAATGGTTTGCTGCAAATATCCCCTGGTGCTCCATTCAGAAACTTCTTGTTATTTTGTACTTGACCTCCAGATTTCATGGGTGGTTTTCTACTGAAAGGGAATGAAATGGAAAATGCTTACCCACATTCACACTTTGTTCTTCTACATTGCTTCACTTCCAATGACCTCCCTGCTGACACAAAGATACCCCTTAATTCCAGGAAACCTGGATGTCAGAAATAGAAGGGATCTTATTCAACAGAACATAGGAAGTTATAGGGAGCTGTTGCTCTGGGGGAACTTCTCTTTTGGGAATAAATTTATTGTAACATTCATGCTTGTCTCTCTTTTTTTTTTTTTTCCTTTAAATGAATTTCTTATCCTGGCATGTTTTTAATCCTTTTGCACACTTAATAAGGACCCAATCAAAGAGGTGTAAATTCTCCTAGCTTAAACATATTTCTCTGAGTTGTTTTAAATTTTCTGCTTTTATAATTCTACGGGACAAGCATTAGCTCCTTCAAAAAAATGGTAGAAAACACTAATCTTAAAAACACTCTGTGGTATTCAAAAAGCAAGTTGAGTATGAAGAGTTACCGGAAAGGAACCAAGAAGAAAACAATGTTACACACCACAGTGTAAATATTTTTCCCCATATTTTAACACATTATTTGTTTCGATTACCCAATTCCCCAAAAAGATCCAGTAGAAAAATAATTACAGATATAGCAAACATGGTTGGATAACTATAAGTTATAAAGACAAAAGGAAACTCAGGGTTTTTTTAGAAAACACATTTGCTAAGGTAAGTTACACATGGGAAATGTAAAAAATTGACATCACTTCTACAAACTGTTTAGAGAACCACAAGTTAGAGACCTTAAAAAGGACTGCTAATGAATTTGGGGATAGCTTGCTACTGTGTGCTGCATACTTTAGATTTCTAATACTTCTCTCTACTGAAAGAACTACTCTCCCTCTTTTTAAAATTTTTCATTTTAATGATAATTCCAGCCTGACTTCTATCCTTATTTATTCCTACATATGCTTACTAATTAAGTACACAGGTATGACATATCAGACAGGAGAACTTGGACCTTTTGGCCCCAGTGTAACAGTGTGTAACAATGCCATCTTATGCACATTTGCTCAGCAACACACAGACAGACACACTCCAGCATAGTCAGTGCCTAGATTTGTACTCAGCCTTTCTGTCCATATGACAATTCACATGCACATCTGCTCTGCAGAAAAGTTTGGTTTTTTTCTTTTCTGGTTTATCTCTAAATGCTTTATCTAGGATAGTCAGGACACATAGAAGACTAGAAAATCCATAGCAAATTGAGCCATGTTTTACACAGGTGGGCTTGAAGATACTAAAGCTAAAGACTAGTGCCAAAATAAAATCATTTAATTTGTAGATCTCAGCATCTGAAAAGGACAGACAATATATGCCAGCATTTACTTTTTAATTGCTTTGGGCAGTTAGGATCAACTCCCTTCAGCAACCCTGAATAACACTGCTTGCTTTTAATGAGCAGCTTAAAGCTGAATTTTATCCCAGGAATGGATCACTGACGTCAAGAGCCATAATTCTGTGTACATCTATATTTGAAAATGTGGGGTTTGGCTTTGTTTTTTTAAAGATGTCTTGATGAGATGTTTGTAAACACCAAGCAGTGCATGTCCTTGCTCTAATCTTCACTGACATTCGATCGCTTGCTTTGCTGCCTTGCACAAGATGCATGTTGACATTAGGCTGCCATAAACAGTTGACGATTGTGGAATTAATGGGCCGGGAAGAGAAGACCGTGTTGTAAATTTAATCCTCATTCTGGATTACAGGTTGATCAATGGTACTGCATGGTGGCTGCCCTATTGATATGGGAAGTTCAGGATTCAATTTAATACTTTCTTCAATATTGTGACTGGCACATATTTTTTTAACAGGCTGGCACAGCTTTGCTTTCTCTATACTTCCTAATCAATTATATCTACTGCAGGATTAAGGTATGCCATTTGAAACAATTTAATGACTGAGCTGAAAGCTTTTTGTAGAAAAGCTTCCTTTTTTGAAAGGAAATGAAGAGATGATGTATCTTAGAATAAATTTTGCTGTCTGCAGTAATGCCTCAAACTTGCTATACCTCTGTACAGACAGTAGAAAGAACTAAGGACCCTTTGTTGATTCCATTTAGTTTTTCACTGGCAACAGAGCTTAGGCTGTTAGGCGACACCCTAAAACCTAGGCAACAATAGCATCTGTTCCCCAAACCCAGAGGACAATCTGTCCTAGCTGCTACACAATAAGGCCTCCTTCTCCATGAGGCAGAAGGTACAGAGCAGAATGTGCTTGCCCACACTGAAGCCAGTTTCTACCTCTCAAACCTTGCACAGTGACACCTGTCTTATATCTCTCAGGAGCTCTATCACATACTTCCATTTTTCTCTGAAGACACGATTAAAAATCAGTGTTTGTAAGGCCTCCTCTCTTTAGTATACCTCAAATTGTTTCCTGAGAAGATAAATACTAGGAAAGAGATTTTTCAATGTGGTCAATTTTCTGTGCATGAATGCACTTGCAGGTGTGCAGGAGAGGCTCAAGGGGAAACTTGCTGGAGCACAATAGGAAGGCTCTGGCCATTCTTAGGGGTCTAGAAGCTTGTAGGTACTCCTGGCAAAAGGCCATCCAGCAATTAGTGATTTCCAATTAGTAATGCACACAGATAGTGTGCATTAGTCTTTGAACAATATTTCTGCAGATATTCTGCAATATCTCAGCAGATTCCTCAGTTCTTGGGGTTTTTTTTCCAAAGTTTGAAAACAAGGCTACATATTTTCAAACGTGAAACATGGTTTTCAAAGGTACTGGCCTGTTTTAAATAGTTTATCCTGTGTGGATGATAAACTATCAAGGATGTTACTTGAAATGTATCAATTCCCCAGGAACATAGTATCCCAAGCCTAAAGGGTCCCAGCCTGCAGCCTATTTTCACCTCAAGATTGTCATTCACCACAGACCAGAAGAAAACACTTCTGTTCTCACACAGATTTATCTTCTCTTGAGGAAGGATTCTCTGGTGTATATTATGATCTGCTTCCCCATTACCATTTGTGAAAGGAATGAATTAGTGGTACTGAATTGCAAATATTGACTGTATTCCATGAAAAAATAATCAGTTATCATTGCATCACTTTTGGAGGGCAGTTTATTGCACAAAACAGATGAGCTGTGGTGCTACATGCATGAAATAGCACTAATGCATAGGGAAAAAATTGGGGTTTACACCTGTGAATGCTGTTTATAAAGTAACGTAAAAACCTTTGGGCTTTGCAATAACAGTCATTTCTCCCCTTAACATTTCATATGGATTTTTTTTCTCTTTATTAAACTTGCTGTTGTCGGACTGAAGCAGACTGGAGAGGATTTGCTCTCCTTGGCAGCTGCTGTGTTCAGCTGATGGGTTCTCAGGGCCTGGCTCTCCTGCAGATGCCCCAGAGCTGCACTGGCCCCAGGGAGCACCCTGCCAGTTCCTACTGGAAAGAGGGAGGGCAGGCTCCAGCCACCAGCTCTGAACAGAGTGTGTCTGAGGGTAGAGCTGGACACACCCTTGACCCAGCTGATGCCAGCAGCACCTTTAGCCAGCGCCCAGCCCCACTCAACATGCCCAGCTGGGCATTTTCACCTCCATGGCTGGGATGTGGGATGGAACATGAAACATGTGACCCTTCTGAAATAAATCCTCTTTTTTAACCCCTCCGAAGTTCCAAGCTAGCTCAGGCCTTCTAAAGCTTTGGAGGAATATTTCATAGACAGGAAAAAGGACCCAAAAGAGGCTCTGACCCTCAGCTGCAGATCAAGATGTTTATTCCAGGTGGTCTCCAGAGGGAAAGAGGGCGTGCACAGAGGAACAGGGCCTTTTCTCAGCTCTTGCCAGGGAGGGGCAGTTTGGGTCAGCCAATAGGGTCAGAAAGGGAAGGAAGGGTCAAACTACATGGTACAAGCTCTAGGGCTCCTTGAGGGGGGAGAAATCATTCCCACACGGGAATGTAACACCCCTCGTCAGGTATAAGGAAGCTGGGAGGAAAGCACTGGCTGTGAGGTGCCAGCCACCTGGAAGAGCACAGCAACACACTGCACCTTGCTTTGAACATGCAGGTACAAAGCCTAAACATGAAAATGTCTATTCCAACTTCCTCATATCTGTATTAGACTTAAATTGTTGCTGTGTTTTGGTCCAGTGACAAATCAGCTTTGAAGTAGTAGTCTGAATTCTTGGTTTGGGTCCATTTTAAAAGGAAGATTTGAGTCTTAGAGGCTGGTAGTGACCCTCAAACATATTCATTTTCAGTCTGTTCCTTGGTCTAAACAAACCAGAGAACAGATCAAAGAGGGTACTCACATTTTCAGGCATTACCTGCATTTTTCCATCTCTGGGAATACAGACATGAAAAAAACATGATCCAATGGAACAGGGAAGAACTGAGGGGTCAAGAAGGAGGGAGGTGTCGTGGTTGAGGGGGAGGTGAATTTTTCCAGGAAGATGTAGGCAAACTAATCAGTGGTCAGGTTTTATGCTGGCACTTGGAGTAGCCACTGGGAGGTTTGGACACGCTTCTGAGAACACAAGGGGGTTAAAAGCAAGGACTCCCAGAGGGTCTGCCTCTTTTGGGTTCCGGTTTCAGCAGAGAAACACCTCCTCTCCCCTGCTCAGCTTACAAGGCTGAGTTGGGGAGGGAAACCATGCGGCTGGGCTGAGGGGAAGCATGCGGCTGGGCTGAGGTAAGCTGGAGCCCAGGGGGGGAAGAGAGTGAACAGGACTGGAGCTGAGCTGGCCCCATCCAGGATGGAGGGGTGGAAAACTGTGGAGGTGCCTTCCGTCCCCCGTCCCCGCCCAGGGAGAGAGACTGCTGCTTCAGAGTTCGAACATTGGCAGCAGCCAGCAGCGAAGAAAGAGCCGGGGGAGGGGAGAGGAGAAGTTCCCAGCTGTGTAAAGAGGTGCCAAGTCCGGGACTCTGCCGGGAGCCAGGAACTGTTAACCCTTTCTTGGCAGAAGGAAACTTCTTCCCAGACATTGATTCTCATGGCTAGTGGTTTCAGAAGAGAAAGAGAAACAGCCTGGGACCGAGATGATTAAGGAAAATGAAAAGAACCCCAGATGGGCAGAGATGAAAAAGGAGTGGCTTTTGAGCTGGACTTTTCTTGCATAATGTTAGCCATAGACTGAACTTAAGTCTCTTTTGAACATAAACTGCATTTTAAGTAGATACAGCTGCCCCTGCTTTTGCTACAGTGACTGGCACTTGAAGAGTGGAGCGAGCAGAGAAGAGAGGGGGAGGGTGAGGTGGTGCCCTCTGCCCTCAGGGCAGACCTGCTCTCCGAACCTCGGCCCCTGGGTAAAAAGGGGAGAGCTCAGCATGCAAGTATCCTTAAAAGAGCCCTGTATGCAGCTTCAGTCCATAGACAGTGGTGAGAGCACTGGACATGGAAAAGAGAGTGTCACCACGGCAACTTCTCTGGGCGGTGCCACGGGTGACATGGAAACCCGTAAGGGGTGGACCTGTGTTTTCTGAGTCTGTGGTGCAAGAGAGACTCCTCTCTCCCTTGCTGAATTGAAGATTAGGGGTTTTTGAGTGGTGATTGTTTGATTAAAACCCAAGGTTTTGGTCTATGGAGGGTAACGTGTAGGGGGTGGAAACTGGGAGAGGAGAAGAAATGTTCTGGGAAGGTTTCATTTCTGTTTGTGTGTGTGTTTAGAGTTTTTCTTTCTATTTCTGTTCTTATGTAATGTAATAAAGTTTTGTTCTCTGTTTTCAAGTTTTAGGCCTGCTCTGCTCTGTTCTTGACCACATCTCACAGTAGCTCATTAAGAAAAACATACACTCGTGGGTGCATTAACACCTGGCCAGTGCTAACCCATGACAGGAGGGAAAGAGAAAAATGCATCGAACGCTTGTTAGAGAAGGATTCCTAAATAGACAGATGAGAATATCATGTTATTTCTGCCAAAATAATGAAAAACAGATTGCAAAATAAATTAATAACAAAGGGCAGCATCTGGAGAAAAGTGGCTGCATAAATTTCTGAATTATTCCAAGTGGAAATATGACAAACCCACAAAACTAAATCTGAATAAATTATAATTTTAAGTTTCTCCTCCAATGCTTATCAGCCTGATGATGTTTTCCTGTACACTGCTCAATAGTAGACAAAATAATCTGATGTGTCGATAAGATTAATCACAGTTTGTTAATCATGGACAAGTTTAAATAATTAAAAGGGAAGAAGCCGTTCATAGATGGATACCCATCTCAAACAAAAGCTTGCTGTGTGATCTGGAAAACCAGTCCAATCAGGAATCTGACTTCCACATTAGGCAAGTTGGCGGAAATTATTATAAAGAATAAGTTCAGTAGACAAAAGGGCAATATTTGAAGTAAAGCATTTGTATTCTTTACAGAATACAGCCTTAAATCAGAAATAACTTGAGTGCTATGACCAAAGATGTTTTTGTTAGTATGGTTTATAATGCCTAGAGGCATTATAAGGCCCCTTACTGAGTGCTTTTCAACACCCTGTTTTCATGGAGTTAAGAAAGTTGACTAAGAATTTAGATTAGGGGTTTAGATTGCTAAATTAAGAGTCGATGAAATGACTATCATAATTTTTAGGCAAGGATAGAAATTTATGATCAATTTTAAAAACGGAAGAGGTTGTCAATGGCACCGATGCTTTGATCTGTGATGATCAGCAGATTAAGCAGCCCTAGAGTAAACAGTGAGATAAGATCATTTATTACTAGAAAAAATATCCAGGATACTGAAAATGACTGCAGAAACTCATGATATTGAGAGGCTGGTGACCTCTCAGTAAAACAAAATAATTTTAAAAGAAACATAACTGATACATACACCATCATGTACTCTAAATGGGCTATATCACCTCAAAAAAAAAGGTCTTGAACTCAGTGCAGATGGGTCCAAAATTTAAAGGAATTTAGAACCTACCCAGAAGCCTCCAGAGGCTACACATCAGAAATAGTAGCCATAGCTCTGGTAGCATATGTTGAAAAATAACACGAGCAGTTTTCATGACCCTAAGTAGGCTATTTGATTTATAGAAAAAAAATTTCAGAATATCCCAAGTATTGTTGTCCCAAAACAAGTTCTTTCACCCAGTGTGCAAGAGGCCAGTCCCCCCAGAGTTGGGGTATTTTATTTATTTACAGTTCTGCACAGAAAGGGTGCTGCGTGCCAAATTCACAGAGCCAGCACCACGATTACCAAAACTTTCACTACTTCTATATTTTACCATACAAAGGCAATAATGTTTCCTTGGCTACAAGTTACATAGATCTCTTAATAACTACTATTCTATCTTCTATTGGCTAAATGACTCCCTCCCTTCTTATGCTAATTAAGTCACATGTTCAGTGTTTCTCTTGGGTTGGTGGGTTTCTTGAGTCAGGGTTATGTGAGGTGGTGGTTGTAGTCTCCCCCTTCCTTTTCAGCTGGAGCTGATTTCAGCACAGTTGCTGAGTTTGCTTTAATAGTTTCTTTCTCATCTTGGGTGTTCTGCCAAATGTCCAAGTTTTGCATTCTCTGTGACCACCAGCAGTGGTACATCGTTCTCCCCAAGCTTTGTCAGCCTCTCCCTAGGTCTGAGATCACTGAGGAACATCAAGCCCTAAACCTTAATCAGGCAATTCTACCAACAAGTAATCCATCTTCCAAACAGCTGGATATCAGTATGTCCCAGCCGTTGAGCTGATGAAAACCACCTTACACTGGTGTATACCTGTTTAATTACATCCTTCACCTGCAAAATACTTTGAATTCCCCAGCATTGGTAATGTATTGACTGGCCACTGCCTGTAACTAAACTATGCTCATGTTTGTGTGTAGAAACTACCACACAACTCACAATGCCATATCTGTAAGCAAGTACTGGATATAAACTGAATATAGTAAAGAACAAAGCACTGATTCTAGAGCAGATAGACATTGCATAGGATGTTTGACAGTCACTATAAGTCATCCAAAAAAAAAAAAGCGTTTTGTTCTGGAAGGAATATTTCATGGAGAAGGAATATTTCATGGAGAAAGATAATTAATACATTTTCAATTTGAAATTTTCAATTTCATTTCATTTAATTTACAATTTCAAATCTTTCCATTTCCTTTCAAAATAAAAAAAAATCAAAGTCATTCTTAGGGGGAAAAGGTAAAAGAAAAAAAAAGCCTAAAAAAATCTCAAAAAACCCACGAACAAACAGACCAAAAAAAACCATAAACTGCTGCTGCCCCAACTTCTTTCTCTATTTCCATTTTCCCTGCAAAGAATTAAGCTTCTCCAGTTTTTTCTGAAGAAAGTGCCCTAGAAATCTTAGTTTACTAACAGCACAGTAAGATTATGCACGGCAGGACAGCGTCAGTTCTAACAGGGGTCTGGATTAAATGAGATTGCATCGATTAACATTGGAGAGGACAGTGCTAAAATTCAAGAGTAGGTTACTGTCACTGAGCTCTGAGAGGTTGTGCTAATTTGAAGTGGTTCTACTCATTCCCTGTCATCAGAGGAAGTGAATACTAACTTATAATTAACATAACTAAATATGAATGCACATGTCAAAAATTGGAAAGTAAATTAAAATAACTTGCATATGTTGCACAGCTATTCCAGCTCCCACTTCCAAGAAATGCTGCCAAAGATTAATTGCACAAAAAACAAAACTGAGCATTAAGGAGCTGGCGGGTCTAGGATTGTATTAAGGTAAGCACTAACCAGTGCTAAGGTTTCTCCTTTTCTCATTATTTGAAAAGTTGTTTTAAGGGATATAGACAGTTGTAGAAAGTACCAGACTTGATAGCTATATGCAAAGAAAACCCTCATCCACAGATGCTATTCAGATATTCTTCTTTGCTTCAGACTTAGCACTCTGAGGCTCTTTTTTCTACCTGCCAACCCCTCACTTTATATCTATTCATAACTACTTTTGCTTGCTTTCCTACTGAAGCTGGAATAAAACATGAAATGGTTATGTGCTTTCAGAAGTTTCTCCATCAAAGACATGAAATATCTCTGCCAATGAACAATAGTGAGCTCCTGCTTCTCATTACACTGGCATCTAATTTCCCTGATAACTCAAGAAACAGGAGCTGTTACCATCATAAATATTCCAGTGTAAAGAACATTCTAGATAAATAACTGTCTGGGTGTAACTAGTAAATAGGAAGAGAGTGTGTATTACACGGTAAATTAATCAAAGTTCACTAAAACTAAATCCTTGAAGTGGCTAGAATATTGATGAAATCACTGACTAGTTTTTGCTGCTTCTTTGAAGAGACATGACAGTTCTTCAGGGCTTAACCTGCTAAGTTGTTAATAACACTAGAAAATCACTTTCACTTCTAGCAGATGAGCTGTGTAATACGGACACAAAGGCAGTCATCTCAAACAAAAAATATTTGGAAAATTCCCATGGGGGCTGGCTGGTCATTGGTTTCTCTTCCCTAGTCTGGAAATGCAAGAAGTTTTTTACTTCAGTTAGATTTAGACCAAAATAATTTTCTTCTTGACCTTTCTCTCAAAGTCTGCCTTCCACAGCCTGCCTCTCTTGGACATACTAAGCAAGACTTTTTGGTACTCAAAAAAGGCTCTTCAAAATACAAGCTACTGCCTTAGTAAGATGCAGAGATCAAGTAATTCCTTCAGAAAGTTGCAAGGTAGAAATCGGCACTCAGTTAATGAACGTGTCCTTCTCTATCGCGGGCTTTAAAAAGAGAAGGGACAATAACAGGATCAGGACCAGGATTGGGAAGAGGTAAGCGACTTCCAGAGAGTTCCCTTGTCAGCTACAGTCAGTCAAGTCTGAATGCAGCAAGGAATTTGGTCCTTTCACATTATTCTCGGAGCCTGCAAACTACAAAGTGCTGAAGAGTGAAACAACCCAAGTGTCTGGAGCTCACAAGTCATCTGATTTTCTGTACAAACACTTGGAATTGCCAGATGACGAGTGCAGAGACAAGCCTATTCAAAAGTCTTGGTGAGACTGTTCTGCTGCTCCTTGTCCCAGCATCCATCTACAGCAAACCTAATGAGGTCATTGCCAAAGAGATGCAAAATCAAGTATTTCCTTTTTCATGGCATGAACCAGTAAAATCTGTTCAGAAAAGCAGCACATCAGAATGTACGATGGTACAATGAGAAAAAAACAGACTTTACAGTGCCAAGACCTAAAATTTATGAGGGTGGCTCTGAAAAACAAGGAAAAAGACAACACCTGGAAGCTTCCCTGACAAACCTCTTGAGCAAATCACTCCTTTACAATTCAAATTCAGAAGCATGGGGAACAGAGCATACACACGCTCTTTGAATGCTCTTCAACCTCGTCAGCCTTACCTTTGTTCTCAGTTGCTGATCTAAAAATAACTTGTAATATTCTATATCGTGAAGGGATTATTAACTACTCCAGCCACTGTTTCTGAAAAGCAAGATTCCCCCATCCCTATCTCTTCTGCAAGGATAAAAACAGCACTCCAGAAAACAGAATGGTTTGAGCAGGAGAGCACGATTTTAAACAAATTCCTGCTGCACTGTATTACTCTCTGCAGCAGATGGATGAGAAATCATTTTACTGAACATAATTTATTTCACAAACTCAAGGGTATAAGCAATCCTCTTCTGCCTCTTCAGCTGTGAGGGTCATCTCGAGATAATGAGATATATGGATATAGTTTTTTATGAGGAAGAGATCTGATTAAAAATTAGAAAATGCATTCTTACCTGTGAATGAAATGGATACAGGATTTTGACCCTTGAGGTAGTGGACTAAAATACAAAACTCAGCTTTTAAAGACTAGTGGTACAGATACATTACAATGCAGAATATTTGTCAGGTTTTCCTGTTGCTTAAGTCTGGGTAAAAAGAAAGAACTGACAGATACAGATCCCATTTTGCTGATGTCTTCTGCAGGCTTTGCTGGAAAAAATATTTTTGTTGCAGGATAGTGATGTGAGTATATCTGTTGTAAACTGAGGCTGAACCTGATAGTTTTCAACTTGTGTGTCTTCTGGAATATACCAGAAGAAAATGACTTTCAAATTTTCAGTGTTAGAGTGCAATCTGTAATCTGACTACTTAGCAAATGGGATAGTCCTGACAGAAAAGAAATATCACAAATACCTTATCTACTAATTCCCCTGTCTTATCAAGAGGTCTTGAGACGAGGGGAGCTCTGGAAAATTAAGATATGCCACTAATGAGCAGAGAAGTTCCCCTGGAACAGGGGATACCCTTTGATCTGAGGGAACTGGGTCCTACCAGCTGTATGGAATGAGTGGGACAATTGTAATTAAACAGCTATTGTCTCTTTTAAACTCTTCTAAACTGAAAGAGGCGTTCGCATGAAAAAGGAAAAGTGGCTTCTCACTATAAAGGGAAAACTATGTTCAGGTAAGAGGGTTCTTAGCTCAGGCTATTCTTTTCAATACAGAAAAGCTGTCTGATGATTTGAGTCACTAAGGTTTATATTTATACTGTTCAAGATGAAGATGCTCCAGCTAGAGTTTGGGTGGTTAAAAACATGTTTTTTGACTTGCATTCTTCTTGAGGAACTCCATGCCACCTTCTACACTTCTAGCAAACTCACAGGTACATGGACTTAGATCACTCTTCGGGGAAAGCTGAACTTAATTATGTATTTCTCTTCCTCATGTGGCCTCTCTCCACTCCCTTTCCCATATTTAGGAACACTAGTCCTAAACTAATTTAGAGGTAGATACAGGAAGAAAAAATGTTTTCATGACTGTGAGAGGTCTGATACTACACTAGAGAGTTTGGATTTTAGCTAGTTAAAGATTACACTACATTTTGGAAACAACAGTTTTACCGAACTTTGCAAGGGAGGCTTTGACGTGAAATCAGCATTGTTTCCCCACTGCCCACTTAAACAGATCCTTGTCCTGCCTTGCTCTCAGCTGATGTCAGCAGAGACTTGTCATTGCTCTGTCTTGATCGCACACAAGAGTTAGTTTTCACTCGCAGCTTCACTGGCAGTGCAATAGCAGCAGCAGAGAGCTCACAGACTGCTCAGCTCACCAGATGAGATGAGCAAATGCTCCTCTGGTCAAGCAGAGCAGAACTACACGCTGGTACAACTCTAAGCTGTACCAAACCAGCTGCTTTTAAGCCATGCTTGGTATAGGCACACTTGCTATAGCCTGTCACAGAAGCTGAAGGTTAGTAAAAGTCAAATTCCATGTTGATTTGCATCCTATGCAGTGGCACCAACAAGAATAAATTGTATTGTTGAATTTGAGTAACTGAACGTAATAGAATGGACTTTCTTTGGAAAGTATGGAGATGTGCCTTGTTCCCCTGCCACACTTTAACTGGCAATTTGTGATACGTCACAAGAATGGTGATGAATGGGATTCTTTCCTCACACTCAATTTTCTTAGCCAATAACTAAAGAAATAATAAACCAAATTCTACTTGAAACTACACTTGGTGCTATCTTATTAAGCTGAATTGTATTAAGGAATAGATTTCTAGAAAGCAGCCACTCTTCAAGCTAAAGGCAATACAGTTTTAATTTTTTCCCTCCAGGTTTATTTTGGAAGTAATTACTGCATCTCAAAAGTTGCTAAAGCAAATGAACTATTCAATTATGTTCTCATATTTTTCCCTTCTTTTCTATTTTCCTAAATATAGTACAAAATTCACTTTCACGTCTATTTTTTTTCTCCACATGCTCTCATTATGACTTCTCATTTCTTTTCCCCAATCTGCCTCTTCTTCAACAATCTTGCCTTCACTTTTTCTCTCTTCAGATTGTACTATCCAACCTGCTGTGCCCGTTGTAGCTTGTGCCATTTTGGATTCACCTTCTCAAAGGTGAGAAGAGAGAAATTCCTAAGTGTAGGTTCACTGCACCCAACTTCAGGTATTGAAGGGCTGAGCCTGAAGCTGATGACCCTTTTAAAAACTCATTTGTCATCCACAGAAGAGAAATGAGCACTTCTAATGACTGATTTCTCCTATCATTAAGAAGACATCCAATGGATTGCCTTCTGCACAATGGTACTATTCCTAGCTAATCTGTGGATAAATATAGCTGAGAGGAATTCTCAAGCTGCCCAGGTTTGACACTGAGAAGATCTTGTTGCTCTGCATGGCTCTAGGGAAAAAAGAGAGACTGAGCAGGTCCTTGCTGACAGCTGATTGATTGCTGAGCACCAAACACTAACAGCAGTAAAATGGAAGGTGACAGATGGGTCAGTTTAAAATTCCCAACTGCAAAGGCATCTACTGCATTTACTTTCTACCTGTAGTCAAGGAGAAAATGTTTAAAAGGAAAAAACCTGGAATTTAGCCACATTTATAACTATAGCTAGATTTGGAATACTCAGACAGCACTCAGACAGCTCACTCAGACAGCAATAACTATGAAAGATATTAAAAAGATTCTGCATTTTTACCCTGCATACCGCACTGAAATTGGAGAAAAAAATTGAAAAATAAGAAGATTCAAAACTCAGAGACACTGAATCCCTTAGAAGAGACTGGACTGCAGATAGCAACCACTGAGAGTTCTCCTGTATACAACTGCACCCCAAAGGTAGACCATTTGGCAAAGCAGTTCAGATTGGTGAACCAAAGACGTCAACTCTGTTCCCATCAAGAATCACATTTGAGAAGGGCATATATGGTAAGTATAACAGAGTGTTCAAATTGCTACAAGAGCTGAGAGGGCACAGAGCACCTGCCATCTCTCCTGGGTGGCTGGGATCAGCTAGATACTTGGTATATGTTCAGTAAAGACTTTCTGCAGGGCACTTTAAAATATTTACATGGGCAAAATCTTCAGAAAGTTATTTTTCTCCACCTTCCTCTACAATCTGAACAGATTGTAAATGTTTCTAAGACAAATATTCTGCCAAACACTCTGGCGAAGTAGCCTGATACATCACAATTGATCTTTCCCCTCTCCCCATGCACTCTTCCACCAAATCAACAAAATGCCAAAAAGGAGCCTCTCTACCTAATACAGCTTGAGGACAGTACTCATAGTTTGATGGACATTATATCTCAAAAAAAATTGGTCCTGGGGCAATGGAATAGTTGCACTGAGTTTCTACTGGAGTTTTTACTACAAAGGGAGAACATAAAACAGGTTTTGTGAACCTGCTATCACAACAAGGCCTGACACCCACCTGGAGCGCTGTATCCAGCCCTTCAGTCCCCAGCACAGGAAAAACATCAGCCCGTAGGAGCGAAGCCATCAAGATGGTCAGAGGGATGGAGCACCTCTCCTATACAGAAGGACTGATAAACTTGTATTTGTTCAACCTGGAAAAGACAAGACTTAGGAGTCACTTAATTGCAGCCTTCCAGCACCCACAGGAAGCATACAAGGAAAATGAAGAGGGTCTATGCACAAGAGCATGTAGTGATGGGACAAGGGGGAATGGGTTCTAACTGAAAGACAGAAGATGTAGATTAGATATCAGGAAAAAATTCTTCACTGTAAGGGTGGTGAGGCACTGGAACAGGTTGCCCAGAGACGCTGTGGATGCCACCTCCCTGGCAGTGCTCAAGGCCAGGTTGGATGAGGCTCTGAGCAAACAGATCTGGTGGAAGGTGCCCCTGCCCAGGTCAGGAGTTTGAAATGAATGATCTTTAAGATCCCTTTCAACCCAAGACATTTCACGATTTCCTGATTCTATTCAGGCACTAGGCTTTGGAGCCCTCATGATTTTTTGCATCTGTACAGTGAAAGACTATGAAACAAATCTAAAATTAAAAGTGGGAAAAAGCAAGAGTAATCATATTAAAATTTCATTCATAGGTTAAATTTATTCTTGCCATTTTCCTAGCTTGTCCAGAATTTACTGTGATCCATAAAAGTCTGATGCAAATAACCCAAATTTCTATTTCACAGACGTACCATAGGGAGTATGGTACAGACGTACAAGTAGGGAGTAGGGAGTCACGAAAAGAAAAAGCAAAATGCAAGCAGCAGAAGTAGACAGTACATCATGAAGGATATCCTTTATAATTTTTAGTAAATCACCTTCAAAAGAACCTTCCTCTTAGCTGAAATATCTGGGAACAAAACCAGATGTAGTAAATATTTTTATTTCTCAATCTTTTTGCATGCAGCTTGTTTAGAGGCAGTTGAAAAGCAGTCAGCTAAAGTATAGTCTAAGAGAGTTTTCTGCACTTGAATTTTTATTAAAAAGTGGGAAATAACATTAGTTTTAATATTTCCAAGGGTTCGACAGTAGCTGTGAAGGTGATGGAAAATTATTTGACCAAAAATTAAAAAGTATGGAAAACCCAAGAAAGTTTTAAAATCTCAATTGGAACACGAAAAAGTGGTCTAAACTACTTACCTATAGAAGATATTTTTGAGTATAGATCAGAAACAGAAAAAAAAAAAAAAAGGATACAAGATCTACTGGTTGCATCCAAGCCGAAGTGAATTGGTAATCATGGACTACGATGGCAATTATCCATTGGATTCATCTGTTTAGGGATCTAGGGATTACCTTAAGATGTGTCCAGCTGTCTTCACAGATGTACTACAGACTGAAGAAGAGCTCATGGCTGAGTGCAGAGAGTGTTGCTGACGTTCTTCATCTTGCACAAGTTAAAACTTGGAGATCACTAGTCCTAGTGTTTCATGGGATCCTCAAAACTAGGAAAAGGTGGGAGGGGGTTACCCACTCTCTCTATATAAATATAGATGAACAAAACTTTCCAGTCTAACCCAGATCACACTCTGCTCACTTCCCAAAGCTGCACAGTTTGGCCTTCAGGTGCTTCTTTAAGAGTACTGAAGTTTTTTCCTTGGTCAAAAAGCTTAAGCAGAGCAGATTTAAGATACTGGTTTTCCTCATCAGTATTGCCTTTCGTGACATTCAACACCACTCAGGTTCCCATCTCCTTTCTTCAAAGCCTTTTTGGGGAGCTCCAAAAAAAGGCAAAAACTCAGCACAGACAAGGAAAAATATAATAGAGTTAAAATCTTGCTCCAAGCACTTTCCACAGATTGGAAGGCTGACAGATGCAATTGGATTGAAGGTCAGTAACAGATTTGATACTCCCTAGAGACCTATTTTTACCAGGCAGATGACAGTAGAGTTTCTGAGGTTTATCACATTAAATCTCCATTACCATGAACACATCTAAACATAGATATTAGATGAGCTAAAAATACTACAGAAACAAGAGTTATGAATGAAAGAAAAAAGGCTGCCAACAATTTACTTAGCGCTACACAAATAGCTTAAATCATAACATTTCCCTGAATGACTGACCTGTTTTGCTCTCTGAGGCATCAGTTCATTGAGAAATGGAGCATTTTTATACAGTTTTTCAACTGTGAAGATGAGAGTGAAGAATGTTAAAATCAGACAATTTTTATTTTTACACCTAGGCAAACCAATCCAAAGCTGCCTTACAGAAGCACAATAGAGAATACTACACTGCAGAGCCCTAAGTGAACAGGTCTTACTAGCAAACATTTAGGATAAACCCAGTGGATGGCTACATCAGCCCTGTCAGTGGAATAAGTCCCTAGACAAAACAGTTTGGATTATAGAAGTAATATATTCATGCATATTAGTATTTTTCAAGTATTTTCAAGATGTGTTTATATGTTCAATGATACAGTAAATCACTGAACTTTTGTTATGGCTACTTCATTCTTTAAACATGTGCTTCAATTATGCGGCTGAAGTACTTGCAAAATGCTCTGTTCATGCATTCCAGTGGTTTGCATTTTTGGAGTGGAAATAACAGTAGATTTTACAAGAATTTGTATTCCCATAAAACTCTGCAAAGAGCTTTGGGAACAGCTGTTCTCTGAAGCTGAGTTTTGGCTTTATATGCAAAACACGGGATGAGTTTCACAGAGCTTCATTTACTCTGAGTGCTTTATGAAAGAGCATTTTACCTGACAGTGTAACAAACTGCTGACTATACGAGTTCTAAATAAAAACTGCTGTTTCATCCATGGCATGTTGAGCACCTAAGAATAATACATACCTACTCAGGATGGTGCTTTTAGGTGCTGTAAAAGGATAAAGAAAAATTAAAATTATAAAACCTTTCAATTTATGCTACAAACTGATTCTGATGCCTCATAGCTGAGAAAAGCTAGGCTGTATAATGACATGATTCAATCTAGGCCACCACAAAAATGACTAGATGCTGTGGGACTTTTTCTAAGGTGAGCCACTGACTCACCCCATGTGACTAGAGATGTTGGCTCAGAGCTGTTCTTTGGGAAACTGGAAACTGAAAGCACTGTCACATGTTCAATTTCTGTCTCTGAGGAAGACCATAAGATTAGAAAGGCTAAGAACGAGTTTTCCACTTCAGTACCTCTGAATATTGAAAGAAAAAACATGAAATATGAAATAGAAAAGTACACGTTGTGCGGATGACATAACAGTTTTACAAAGAGTGGGCTTATTTCCACTCACCAGACAAACATCAAAAAGTGTTGGACTGGGAAGAGTCCATTGGCCAAAAGCTTTCCAACCAGGAAGACTCCCTGGGCCATTGGGAGCCCAAAGGGAATTGTAACTGGCCCTCCGTGCAGTCAAGCTGGGAGGATGACAGTGACAAGGAGCTTGAGCAGGACACCTGGAGAAGTGTGACCACCCACAGTGTCGCGGTCAAGCCCCTTCTGTGGGAGGAAGACGAGTGGGATGAAATCAGCATCCTCGAGCTCTTTGAACAAGAAGCCAGAGGGCGAACAGAGGGAGGTTTTGCAGGAGACGGCCTCCCTCCGCCCATCCCTCGGGAGGCTTGGGTTGAGCACCAGGCATTTGAGCCGGGCTCCCAAGGGCCACGCTGGGCCTCCCCTCCCCAGGTGGAAGCCCAGGCCCTCAGCCAGCAGTGGCCCCCCGCAAGAAACGTCCCTCCCGCTTCAGGCGGGCGCTGTGGGCGCTGCGCAGCCTCTTCCGCTGCCCCTGCCTGGCCCCACGGCCCCACGATTAGTGCCCGCTGCTGGCACCAGCACAGCCCCGCAGGTGCCGGCTGGCCCGCAGCCTGCCCACCGTCCTGAGGGAGCCACACGCGCTGCCTTGGCCTGGCCACGGCCCTGCAGCCTCAGCAATCCCCAGCTGCTTTGGAGCATCCCAAGCGCAGCTCCCCAAGACCACATGTTACCCACAGGGCCAGCTGTACAATAAGAAGAGTAATAATAATAAGAAGAAGTATAGTAAGAAGATCAAGCAGAATAAGAAGTAGAGTAAGAAGAAAAAGTAGAATAAGAAGAATATGTAGAAGATATAGAAGAAGTAGAAAATGTAGAAGAAGAAGTAGAAGTAGAAGAAGAAGTAAAATAAATAGTAGAGTAAGAAGAATAAGGAGAATAAGAATATGTAGAATACATAGAAGAAGTAGAACAAGTAGAAGAAGTAGAAGTAGAATAAGAATAAAAAGTAGAGTAAGAAGAATAAGTAGAATAAGAAGAATATGTAGAATACATAGAAGAAGAAGAAAAAGTAGAAATAGAATAATAGGAAGAAGAAATTGTAGTAGTAGGAAATAATGAAAAATAAGAAGTCTTGGAAAAGGAAGAATAACAAGAAGACGACAAGAAGATGAAATAGGAGTAGGAGTGAATAAAGAAGTGTCATGATAATAATAACAATAGTAAGAGTAATATCAAGATAAAATTCACATCCACACATCATCTACAAGCACGCAATGGTTTGGCTTGGGAAGGGCCTTAAACATTGCCTAGTTCTTCACTTGACTACCTTCTGCTCTCTTGCTCTATCTCTCAGACCTCTTTCCTACTTCTTTCTATCTCTGCCGCACATTTCTTTGCACATCATGCAAAGGCATGCAACCGATCCACAGTCTCTCTGTCAAACTTAGCCCCTGCCATGGGAGGTACCTGGACATTCCCATCTGGCCCCAATATAGATCAAGACATATTGTGGTTTAGATTTAGGGGGGGTCCCTGGGGAGGGTTCCCCAGGAGCCCCTGGGCCCTAGGTTCGTTGGTATTTGCATGCAGGCAGGCAAGGAGACCCTAGATGGCTGGTGAGGTGCTGATGAGATGAGGATTTATTTGGAGTTCGACTGCGGGAAAGCAACATGGTCACTGAGAGAGAGGGGAGAGGGAAGGGGGAGAGAGGGAAGGGGGAGAGAGGGAAGGGGGAGAGAGGGAAGGGGGAGAGAGGGAAGGGGGAGAGAGGGAAGGGGGAGAGAGGGAAGGGGGAGAGAGGGAAGGGGGAGAGAGGGAAGGGGGAGAGAGGGAAGGGGGAGAGAGGGAAGGGGGAGAGAGGGAAGGGGGAGAGAGGGAAGGGGGAGAGAGGGAAGGGGGAGAGAGGGAAGGGGGAGAGAGGGAAGGGGGAGAGAGGGAAGGGGGAGAGAGGGAAGGGGGAGAGGAGCAGAGGAAGGGGAGAGGAGCAGAGGAAGGGGAGAGGAGCAGAGCCTCCAGAGGCCTCCAGGGCAAAGAGGGTGAGCCCGCTTCTCCCTGCACTCTTATCAGAGAGATTCTGAATGGGTGCGGATAGATTCTCAGGCCAATGGGTTACACAAACACCATACTGCAGGGAAGGTTACAGACTTGGGATAAACCATACACTTCGAGGGCTGAGCCAGAGCAAACCATTTCAATAAAATGCAGTTCCACAAAGACGCTCAACTCTTGGTTTTAGGGGGACCCTCACCACCAAGGAGGTCTGATGCACAGCATCAAAGGGACGCCCCTCGGATCCACAGGGCACTGAGGTTTTCTGCTTCATCTGCCTTTATCACTCTTTTTCTCTCTCTCTGTCCTTCTCTCTCATTTACTCTTCAGGAAAACCCATCCTATTGGCTTGGGTGTGCCATGTCCTCTGCACCTTCATTTGGCCAGAGGCATTTCTGATCATTTTAATCAGCAGATCATAACAAGGGGCTAGAAGCCCACAAGCCCGGGGCCTGCCCCATCCCACTTCCAGAGGGTTCCGCTGTGGAAGGCTGCCGGGCGTGGCCCTTTGTGACACAGGCGCCTTGGCTCAGGGCCCTCAGTGATGCGGGACATTGTGGCGCCCAGAGACCTTTGTGACACGGCACAGCCACGCCCTGCCACGGGGATAACAGGGCTGCACGGCCCTGCGCTGCCCAGTCCCGTGAGAGCCGCCACCTCACAAGCAAGCAGCTTGCGGGATCTCTCTCTGTGCTAGAGGACGTCCCACACACAGCAGAGAAGGTGAACCCCAACTCCCAGGCACCCAGCCCCTTGCCCAGCCGCAGGGAAGACCAGGCCCTCAGTGGGTGCCTCAGTCCTGCCCCTGGGGGAGACAGAGCAGGACGAGGGGCCCTTTGTCAACATGGATGAGGGCCGGCAATATAAGGTGCACCCAGAGCTTGCCCAGTGCAAAGCTATTAGCGGCCAAGAGCTTTGCCCAAGGAAAGAAGGAAAGGAAGGTGAGGAGACATACCAAGAGTTGTCCCTGTGCCAAGGGGATGGATACCAGCAAGTGCCTCCTTTGGAAGAAGACGTGCAAGGCCAGGCCCACATGTTCCAATTGGAAGAAGGACAGAAAGACCCAGACTGGTACCAAGCAGGAGAAAACAACGTCCACGAGCTGCCCCGGCAGGAAAAAGACATCAGCAACCAGAAGCTGTCCCAAGGAGAAGAAGGTGAGAGCAGCCAGGGGCTGTCCCAATGGGCAGAAGGCAGCACTTACAAGATCTGGGATAACACTTTGCACCCAGACAAGGACGAGCCTGCCCAGAATACTGCTCAGGCAAGGCCCAGCTCTCCCAGCACTGTGGGCACCCAGATGGTGGGAGAGGAAGCCCAGGAGCTGCCAGGCACCCCTGCTGCTCTGACTAGTCCCTCGGACACTGAGCCGGCAGCTGCTGCGGCCCTGGCTGCTGATGATGAGGATGAAGAGCCCACCATGCCTCAGGCTCCCGAGGTGGAAAACGCACCAGCTTCTCCTGCCCTCACCGAGGAGCTTCCATCAACAGAGACAGACACGTCAGTGCTTGAAACACAAAACCACCCAGGGTGCAGCCAGTCTCAGCTAGACCCAGACCAGCAGATGGGCACTGAGACTATGAGCCTGGCTTTGCTGGAGATGCAGGAAGCTCTCCAGCAGCCAGAGGAGCACAGGGATCTGGAGCAAAGCATGGCTGCAGAACAAGAAGCAGCAGATCCAGGAGAAAGGGAATTGCTCCCTATCTCTGACCCTGCTTACAGCCCAAGCTGCAGCCAGTCTCAGCTAGACCTAGATCAGCAGATGGGCGCTGAGACTATGAGCCTGGCTTTGCTGGAGATGCAGGAAGCTCTCCAGCAGCCAGAGGAGCACAGGGATCTGGAGCAAAGCATGGCTGCAGAACAAGAAGCAGCAGCCCCAGGAGAAAGGGAATTGCTCCCCATCTCTGCCCCTGTTTACATCCCAAGATGTCCCACCATGCCCTTACTCAGCCTGCTCCTGGCCCAGGCTCTCAGTGAGCAGCTGGAGGAGGAGGCAGAGGGGGGTTTGGTCTTGGCAGAGGAAGCCAGTGAGGAGGGAGTATTGGCTGTGGAGCCTACGCTTTCCCTGTGCAAAGAGGAAGAAGCCACAGAGCTGCTGCAAGGAGATGCCCGTAGCTATGACAGTGTGTCCCAAGGGGACGCCTGCAGTGAGCAAGAGCTGCCCCTAGGAGATGCCCGTAGCAGTCATCAGCTCTCCAACTGGGTGAATGCAACCAGCAAGAGCTGTCCCTAGGAGAAGCCAGCAGCTACAAGGAACTCTCGGAATGGGAAGAAGGCTGGGAGCAAGGGCTTTCCCATGGACAAGTCCTTTGGTCTGCCGCACTCTCTGACTGGGAAGAATACAGTGAACAAGAGCTGTGGCACAAAGAAGTCAGCAGTTACCAAGAAGTGTCCGACTGGGAAGACTCCCTGGGCCATTGGGAGCCCAAAGGGAATTGTAACTGGCCCTCCGTGCAGTCAAGCTGGGAGGATGACAGTGACAAGGAGCTCGAGTAGGACACCTGGGGAAGTGTGACCACCCACAGTGTCGCGGTCAAGCCCCTTCTGCGGGAGGAAGACGAGTGGGATGAAATCAGCATCCTCGAGCTCTTTGAACAAGAAGCCAGAGGGCGAACAGAGGGAGGTTTTGCAGGAGACGGCCTCCCTCCGCCCATCCCTCGGGAGGCTTGGGTTGAGCACCAGGCATTTGAGCCGGGCTCCCAAGGGCCACGCTGGGCCTCCCCTCCCCAGGTGGAAGCCCAGGCCCTCAGCCAGCAGTGGCCCCCCGCAAGAAACGTCCCTCCCGCTTCAGGCGGGCGCTGTGGGCGCTGCGCAGCCTCTTCCGCTGCCCCTGCCTGGCCCCACGGCCCCACGATTAGTGCCCGCTGCTGGCACCAGCACAGCCCCGCAGGTGCCGGCTGGCCCACAGCCTGCCCACCGTCCTGAGGGAGCCACACGCGCTGCCTTGGCCTGGCCACGGCCCTGCAGCCTCAGCAATCCCCAGCTGCTTTGGAGCATCCCAAGCGCAGCTCCCCAAGACCACAGGTTACCCACACGGCCAGCTGTACAATAAGAAGAGTAATAATAATAAGAAGAAGTATAGTAAGAAGAAAAAGTAGAATAAGAAGAATACGTAGAAGATATAGAAGAAGTAGAAAATGTAGAAGAAGAAGTAGAAGTAGAAGAAGAAGTAAAATAAATAGTAGAGTAAGAAGAATAAGGAGAATAAGAATATGTAGAATACATAGAAGAAGTAGAACAAGTAGAAGAAGTAGAAGTAGAAAAAGAATAAAAAGTAGAGTAAGAAGAATAAGGAGAATAAGAAGAATATGTAGAATACATAGAAGAAGAAGAAAAAGTAGAAGTAGAATAATAGGAAGAAGAAATTGTAGTAGTAGGAAATAATGAAAAATAAGAAGTCTTGGAAAAGGAAGAATAACAAGAAGACGACAAGAAGATGAAATAGGAGTAGGAGTGAATAAAGAAGTGTCATGATAATAATAACAATAGTAAGAGTAATATCAAGATAAAATTCACATCCACACGTCACCTACAAGCACGCAATGGTTTGGCTTGGGAAGGGCTTTAAAGATTGTCTAGTTCTTCACTTGACTACCTTCTGCTCTCTTGCTCTATCTCTCAGACCTCTTTCCTACTTCTTTCTATCTCTCTCTCTGTCGCACATTTCTTTGCACATCATGCAAAGGCATGCAACCGATCCACAGTCTCTCTGTCAAACTTAGCCCCTGCCATGGGAGGCACCTGGACATTCCCATCTGGCCCCAATATAGATCAAGACATATTGTGGTTTAGATTTAGGGGGGGTCCCTGGGGAGGGTTCCCCAGGAGCCCCTGGGCCCTAGGTTCGTTGGTATTTGCATGCAGGCAGGCAAGGAGACCCTAGATGGCTGGTGAGGTGCTGATGAGATGAGGATTTATTTGGAGTTCGACTGCGGGAAAGCAACATGGTCACTGAGAGAGAAGGGAGAGGGAAGGGGGAGAGAGGGAAGGGGGAGAGAGGGAAGGGGGAGAGAGGGAAGGGGGAGAGAGGGAAGGGGGAGAGAGAGAAGGGGGAGAGAGAGAAGGGGGAGAGAGGGCAGGGGGAGAGAGGGAAGGGGGAGAGAGGGAAGGGGGAGAGAGGGAAGGGGGAGAGAGGGAAGGGGGAGAGAGGGAAGGGGGAGAGAGGGAAGGGGGAGAGAGGGAAGGGGGAGAGAGGGAAGGGGGAGAGAGGGAAGGGGGAGAGAGGGAAGGGGGAGAGAGGGAAGGGGGAGAGAGGCCCTGCAGCCTCAGCAATCCCCAGCTGCTTTGGAGCATCCCAAGCGCATCTCCGCAGGACCACATGTTACCCACACGGCCAGCCCCAAACCATCAGCCCTGGTCCACAGTTGGGGTCAGGTGCCTCAGTGGTGAATCACAGGGTGTCATCCAGGTGGGAGGAGACCTTGAAATTCTTCCAGTCCCCTCAGCACCCTGGCCCCACTCGCCTGAGCCCTAAACCATGTCCCCAGGTGCCCCATCCAGACAACTCTTGAACACTTCCAGAGGCAGTGACTCCACCAGCTTCCTTGTCAACGTCTTCCAAAGCCTGATCACTCTGTCGGACAAAGTGTTTCTGATCTTTATTTGGAACCTCCCCAGGTTGAATCTAAGGCCATTTCCTCTGAGCTAGAAAGGACTGCATGCTGATTCTTTGGGATTTCATACATGAGGAATGGGAACAGACAGGAGGTAGTGCTCCCCACACCCCATGTCCCACTGCCTGACTCTGACACACACAGCTCTTCCAAAACAAATGAAAGGTGGCTTTAAGACAGCGTAGTAGTAAAAAAAAAGGCAAAAAAAAACCCACACCAAAAAAATCAAAAACAAACACTCAAAACCAAGAAAAGGATAAGGATATGAATAATACTTAGAAGATGTAGAAACAGTAATAGCAGTAGTAAAGAAGAAAAATAGAAATATAAATTGGAAGAAAAAGAGGCTAAAGAAAAAGAAGAAACAGTAGTAGCAGTAAGAAGTAATTAGAAGAAAAATTATTAGAAGTATAAGAAGAAGAAATTGCAGTAGTCATAAATAATATGAATATTAAGCCTTGGAATAAATGGAACAAGAACAATAAGAATGTCAGTTCTTGCTCCTCACACATGGCACTAATTGATCGTGGACTCAAAACTGCAACGCTGAAGATGCTGGCAAGCATCTACAGTATATGATCTTACAGTAAAACTTTCATACCTTTCTCCTCTGCAAAGGCACCATCCTGCAGCACTGACTCCTTCTGCCATCACCCAACCCCCTCTTTTATAACACCAATCTTTATTGGACAGAGCTGCGCCCTATCACACTCATCCTTATTGGACACACTGCGACTTATCAAGGGCAGGTCTGCTTCTATTCCTTTGTGATTAGTGGAGCTGCACACAGAAGACATAGAAGAAGATGAAATAGGAGTAGTAGTGAATAAAAAAATATACTGGTAATAATTATGATATCAAGTTAAAAGTCACATCCACACGTCAGCTACAATCATGGAATGGTTTGGCTTGGGAAGGGCCTTAATGATCATGTAGTTCTTTACCTGATTACTTTCTGCTCTCTCTCTGAGACCTCTTTCCTATTTCTGCCTCTCTGTCTCACATTTCTTACTGAGTGAAATCTGCATGTTGTCACCATATGGTCTCATTTGCACCTTAATTCAGGCTGAGGCACCTGTCCCTCATCAGCACCTAACACATTCTCTGTGCAGCCTGTGTTCATAGAAGAGGTGCTGCAGCTCGCTGAGGATCTCCATCACTCTCTGTACTCATTCTAACAGGTCTGCATCCTTCCTATGCTGGGCTCCTCACACCTGGCTGTAGTGTTCCAGGCTTTCTACAAAAATGAAACAGAGGGGCAGAATCACCTCCCTGGACTTGCTGCTCTTCATTCATTTCCATGCAGCCTAGGACATGGGTGGCTTCCTGGGCTGGGAGCACAGATTGCCAGGTCACCAAAGCCCAATTCGTTTTCATTACACTTAAAAATTTGCATCTGGAGGAAGTTATACCACTTGATGTCTTTCACAGCTCAAAAATTTCTTTGTAGGCCATATTGCATTTAACATGGCTGTGGTTAACCGCACTAGCAAATTTTTAGGCTTTCACCAGCCTAAGGTTATTTTTGTAATCCTTGAGGCTACTAACTTAAATATACTGGCTAAGTTCCTAGCTTACATAGCATTTCTATTTTTTTTTTTACCCCTTGGCAATACCTCATTGAAAATTGAATTCCAGCCTAGCTGTTTGTCAGGGCACACTCTCCTGCCATAAGGGCATTTAATTTTGATTTGTATTCCATACTGACTGCACTGTGACAGAAAGCTTAACATCTTGTCTCTCTAAAAATATCTGCAAAAGTCGCAACTCGGTTTGTTACTATTTTAATTATAATTTTGTCTGGTTACAGATAAGTTTTTCCTCCTCTTCTAGAATCAAGGTGTTAGTGCCTCTTCACTCTCAGACTGTGCTAAGTTCAGCAGCCTTACTGCAAGGCATGATTTAACTCTTAGTAAAATCAATGGATGTGCTCCCATATCTATTTGTTGGTTCAGAGCCAGGCTGTAGTAACATTTAGAGGTGGTGAAGAAATGTATTCTACATCTGTTTCATCAAAGAACACCAGCTTGAACAATATTAGGCTTGCTTGAATGACAATAAATTTCAACTAAGGGTGTTAATTGTTATCAGCTCAGGCTTCTCTAAAGAGCCACAGAACTGCTCTACCTTTCACTATTGGGATGTGATACACGCAGTGGAATTTCATAGCCTCAGGCACCTCCAGATGGCAGGTTTTAAGTTTATATGTCCAAAACCTTCCCTAGAGTTCCCAGTAATGGTAATACAACCATTTTGTAATAGATCGTGTAAAATCTGCACAGGAGAAATTCAGAAAAAAAAAAATACACAAACTTCTTGGAATTTGACTTACTCCCATCAAATGTGTTCAATATAGCTTTAAAAATGCAACCTTTTATCTAACCACTTGCCTGTAACTTCTTATAAAGTATTTTCCCAATTTGTTGACTTGGAGTCTACCTGCACTCAAACTGCTCACAGCTGTTAATCCCATAAAATAAGGTGATTCTAGGATTCTTTCCTCTTGACTGAGCTGTAAAACACTTGCTGATATAAGGTATTGCACAAAGCAAGAACAAACAACAGGCTATAATCTGTGGTGGGGTCTTAATTCATAAGCTGAACAGCAATTTAAAAAATAGGATCTTTTCACTCCTTTATATCACTTTCCTGTTGGGCTTTTTCTTTTACTTTTCACATGTGGTATAATTTGATCAGTTTTTAAGCAACTCTTCTAGCTTCTGGTTTAAAAGGAAGCTCAACTTCTTGCTTTCTAGCCTTTTTGTGCCAAGACCAGCAAAATACTGCTGTGTTTTCCCATCCCATTCTCTCCTCTCTTGCTGTTACTATCCAAGTTACAGTTGAATTAGCATACTCTACTGAACATCAAGGCAAGCACTGAGTCACTGATTTTAATTGCCACTGGGTACAAAAAAAATCTCATTTAGAAATTCATTGAATTCAGGCAAGAGAGTCCCATCTTCATGTGATCTACTTTGTTTATGTTTTCCTTGTCCCTTTGTTCTGCCTGTTTTGCACCTCTGTGACCCCTTAGAAAAGTAAAAGTGGCCCCTTTGGGAACAGACCTGCTAGTGCTAATCAAATGGAATGATCACTTACACTATCTATAATACAACATTAAAGGCAAATTAGATCATTATTATCTAAGTGAATAACCTTTCAGTTTAATGGCATCCTCCAGATAGTAGATTATAAGACTAAATGAATTATTCACATTAACAAAATAAGTCAGCTAAGGAGGGGAGCAAATAATTTTCCTAAATGAATGAACTGAGCATCATAGAAACCAAAATTATTAATTCCTGTTTAAAGACAAGGATTTAAAACAAATAAAAAAAAATCAGGACAGCTCTGAAAAGAAGCAGATAAATGAACAACCAAGTAATTTTAAGGAGAAAATAACTCAAGGCATTGTTACACTAGATGACAGTGCTGTGGTCTCACAGGGAAACTGACATCCTGATCAGAGAAAAAGTAGCAAGGGGCATCATGAAGGGAATTCATTATAGACTTATGACAGTATCTCCTGAGGGGCTCCCCTAAACTCAAGTGTAATGTATTATTGCAAAGTTAAGGCATCCTTCCAGCCTCAAGTCTCTTCTAGCTTGTGCCTCCCATCCTTCAAATCTAAGGGCTCTTTCAAAATGATATTGCCACAGGGCTGATCCACAGCATTAGCTGAATGCCACAGGCCTGAACTCTGCCAAAGTTTCACATTGCCCTGATGGATGACTGACAGAGGACTAGAGCTTAGACAATTCTGCTGGCTTGAAAGTGGAGGGAGTGAAGCTTATAGCTTGTCAGACATTGGTGTCTGAGTCCAGGAGTTTAAAAGAATCATCACCTTTTCTGTGGCTCATTTCTGTCATTACTAATTTCCTACCATAAAGCTAACTTCTTGACTATATAACCTTTGGGATCATTTCTATAGCTCTTCTTAAAACACTTTCCTATGTAAGTTTCTTCAGTCACAGAACACGAGCTTATTGAGATATCAATTGTCTTTTAAAAGAGACATCAAATAAAACTGCAAAACATATCCTTCTGTCTTTTCTGTCTTTTGCAACTCACAGAAAAATTTCAACTTAAATCAGTTCAGTCTTCACATGTTCATATCTCTTGATCATGTGCCTCATATTCTGTAGTGGGTTACCATCTTCTGTTGCCATATTTGCAAACTCTGCATCTGCCCTCAGCCTCCTTCATGAACACTTCCTGAGGCAAAGTCCCTCATTTATATTTGGATTACTAAATTACATTTTTATCTGTCTCACGTTGCACACTGACCCTCTGACACCTTACTCAACTGTATTCAGCTCTTCTTGTCTTTCTAGATTCAAATTCCTTCGCATAAAGAGCCAAAGAGTAACGTGACAGCTGGTAGAATTGCTCTCCTCACTAGGGATGACGTCTGCATCAGCACTGCACAACTCAGAGACTCAAAGGCCAAAGGCGGCTTTGAAAGTAACCCAAATGATTGACCATAAAACAAAGGATGGAAAGAAAAGAATATGGAAAGAAAAGGATGGAAAGAAGAAAAGAATGCGAGAAAAGCCATTTCACATTAGTTCAGAGCCTGAGCCTCATATATGGTCTCCAACACAGGCTAACTTCAAATGTTCAGGGAGAAACACAAGAACCAGGCAAGTATGAGAAACCATTCCCAGCAGTTTCCACATTAGTCTACCACTGTAATTTTGATTAGCTTGAAAACCTTGCAATACTGAGGGAAGGGCTCCCCTAATGTGTGGTTTCATTACATCATTTACAGTTCTGGTTTTGTGACACTGAATTTGAGAACATTCTTTCTAGATGCTTTAACAAAGCAAGTAACATTGCCATTTGCTGCTTTTTTCCCCAATCCTAGCCTCTGGCCACAAGAATGACTGAGTTAATGAAGAATTCAATCCCCAGCAAGCATACCAGCTTTGGAAGTTTATGAAAAAAAGTGTTTAAATCAGAAAAGAAAAACTACTTAATTCAGGAAAACAAATTAAATATAATTCAATAAATACTGCCCCTGTAGTAGACTCCTCATTTTGATTCAACTTTAAAGACTATTTCTCCCCATATAATTAAAATTTGCAACGGGGCAACCATGAAAGGACTTCTTTTCAAAACAGGTTGCAAAAAGAGCATTCAAAGATCATTCCTATTCTATGGACACATACAACACCTTATACAACATAAGCAGATTGTATACAGAATGCAGAAGACACCAGTGGCAATGAGCAAAGGTCAGAACTTCCACAGAGCCTACATTAATTTTGGCTACTGGATTTACAAAGAAAAAATCCTTCAATTTACTTATTTGATCACTCATGCACAGACCATTGCACACTGTCAAAGAGAAGTGAAAACAAGAATCTTTTTGTGCTCTGCAGTGGAGAATAAAATTCTTTATGTTGCTCTCTAACATTTGCCACTGTATCAAAGAAAAGTACTCCAGAAAATTTGGGGTAGAAGTCGTGATTCAAGCCAGGTACCCTCTGTGTAATGACAAGGAAAAGATACATGCTTCATAAACAGAGATGTCAGGAAAAGGACAAATGTTTGTGGAGGTGGAAAGGCGTGAGGAGAAGAGGGAGGAAAATGTATCGCCCTTCAGCCAGTTTACTAGGCAAGTAAAATTTCTTGAGGGAAATATAAATTACATCTCAATTCCATACATGGCAACATTCAGCACTGGCAGAGTTTTAAGTTATGTATTTTAAAGAGGTAATTCTTTGGTGCCCAAGTTTCTTGAGCAAATCACATCCAGGCTGAATGGGGCAGCTGTTTTATCTCCTAGTGAACAGAGCTACTGCCCAAAAATTATCTTCTTTGCTTGAATCAAGTCAAAACTTCCTCTCAGCTCATAAGAAAGCAGATGAAACTGGGCAATGGCACTTCTTAGCCCTACTTTGAGATCAGGCAACATTGTGCTGTGTAGTGACACTTGTGTTCATTAGAGGGAAACCTTTGGGGGTTACAAAGTCCAGCAATCAACCAAATTCCTGATAGTTCCTCAGAATTTTGTCAGCTTTATAAATAGTGAGTGAATGTAAGAACCAAGCTCCCAGAATCTGTGTGAGATGAGATTTCTTTTGTGTCAACCTAAAGCCCACAAAACACTGTAAGAAGCACCTGAGAGAGACAAAAGTTCCTAGACAGCAAGCTGTGTCTTACCTCTCTGGTAAACAACATCTCCTGATGATGCTCTAGTAGCATCCAAAGTTCTAGTATGGGAAACAAAACTAATACATGAAACAAATACACTGCTGACCCTGATCTAATCCGTTATGATCATGGTACAATACTATTCCCTGTAGAATTTTCTTTTATGATTTCCCAAGCTCTTGCGATAAGCATTCCCTCCTTTTTATGGACAAACAGTACCATAAGCTCAGAGTTCCTACTGTCACTACTGGTTCCCTTATTCTTTCCATCCTAGACTTCATCCCAAACCTTTTGACACTTTTACAAATTGCAAGGACAAAGGAAAGGCTGTGGTAAATTGAAACTGCAAGGAGCAGAGGAAATGGCGCAGGGGAAGCAACCCCAAAGGAAGAGAAGAAGGAGCAGTTGCGAATGGAAGCACTATTCTGGAAAGATGCAGGCATAGTAACAATTAGCCTGCAGCCATGAGCTTCTGACTGGTACTGAACTTGCACTGGGAAAACCCAAAAGAAGGGTAATTTTTCAGGCCCCTGTCACATCAAACAAGTGACTCCAGTGTTGGTCCATCTTGTTGACCATTTCTTCCCGTCTTACACTCCCTGTATCTTCACCATCCTGAGGCCTTTTTTGTTCTAATATGCAGCTTTCTCTTTTCAGTGATCTGAGAGAACAGGGCAGGAGGGAAATGGGGAAGAAACTGATGAAGAGGGATGCCTGAAAACAGACCTGAGGAAAAAGAGAGAACAGAAAAAACAGGGAGACAGAAGACACAAGAAACAGAAGGAATATCGATCCGAGACTATGTGGTGAAAAGGCCCTGCATCAGGCTTCAGATGAGATGCCTTTGAGAACAAATGAGAGGTCAAAGAGAACTGCTCTGGGAGTCCTTGCAAGAGACTGTGAGATCAAAGCAAGCCAAAAAATAGGATGAGAAACAAAATTTGAGAAGCAGACTACAATGAGTTGAATGAGTGAGCTGAAAATAGGTTGATAGGCATCAACCTCAGAAGTCCTCTGAGAGGAAAATGTTATGGAATTAGACTATAAAAATCAATCTGGCATTAGAACTTTAAGGAAAAGAGTCTAATCTATGTAAGAAAAGAGATGGGACAAGAAGAAGCAGACTGACCCACTAGGAAAAACAGGAGTGTAGAAGATTGAGGTACAGCCATAGAACAAAGTTTAATGCCATAGGGGCACAGACTCCTCAGGTAGTTAGAACTGGATACAAGATTCCTCAGTTTGAGTAGTCCTCTCCTGTATAAAGGAAATGTATATTTCATCCTTTGCTAGAGTTGGCAAATGTTTATTTTTACCAGGTAACTTCAGGAGTGGATATAAATGTAGAGTCTACTGGTGAATGGTTGTATATTTCTAATAAAACACAGAGAAATTCCTAATTTGGTTCAAGGCAAGGGTATGATCTAAAAAATTATTCTTACAAGGTTCTGGTATGCACCATGACTTTTTATTCATGTGAATAGCCCCAACAGTAGGAAAGGTAAAGATTTAATTTCTTCATAGACATTAATCACATGAACATAAACACAGGGCAAATGTTGCAAAAATTATGCATCTTGATCTGAAACCAAGGAAAGGCTCCAACCAATAAGGTAAAGATGTGGAAACTCAGATTTCTCAACACTATCAAGGATCAATCAGCTGTTCTTTCAATATTCAAATGTTTTGAAGTGCACAAACACACTAGTGCTATCCCTGCTATCTAAAGTGACATAAAAGTAACTTCCTAGATATGGTTAGTCTTGTGTTTAAATTTGATCTGCCATACAGTGCCTTTGCCCTTTAACTCATTACTTGTTCTCTGATTAATAATTTAAATACTGTTCCCTAGGGAAAAAAGAAATTACAGTTCCATTTACTCATGCTGTTTATTGCTAAACACATGCTAGTCTTACAAAGTCAGCCTGATGAGTTTATTTAAAACACTTAGGGAAAAAGGCTTCAGTTGAGGCTGTCCATTCACATACACAGATGTAAGAAAAAGACATATTGTGCAAATAGCAGAGTCTTTATTTGTCTTATTTACATTTCATATTACCACACAAGCAGTTCACATACAGGTGATCTTAATTTATATCAAGCAAAGATATTCACCCTAAATCCAACAAGTGACTTGGATCCTAGGGACCCAGTTTGAGACATTTAAAGAGTATTGTATAGGGACTGTCTTAAGCAAGGTTTTTTGCTACTTCCCCATTCAGATTCACAAGTAAAGGAATTATAACATTATCAAGGCTTCTGGACAGTTTTGGTCCTTACCAGGAGAAAGGTTGAAAAGGAAGTGTAGTGCTTTCTTCTCCTCTTTGCACTAAACGTAGCATTAACTTTTGAACGTGTTTGAAACAAAGCCTTTTTCAGAATCAGATGAAAATTGGTCAGTTCTTCTGCATCACCAGCAGATAAATAGGTCAAATGTACTCTCTCTTCATGTCAAAGCAAAGGCATCTTAAGTTACTCTTGGTTTTTAAATTACAAAGACAAATTTATCTATGACGATGCCAGTTATGCATGATATGCCTGCTTCATGAAGTTCACTTAGTATTTTCCAGTCAATATTATTCTGCCAGAACTACTTAGTCTCTTTTCTTCTAAAGCTCATCATTACATCATCACCAAACAGTCTTCAATCCTCTCATGACAAAGCCCTCAGTACCAAAATCTGGAAGCAGTCAGCTGAACTTCTTCACTGTTGTTTTCCTTTGAAAGCTCACTTTTACCAGAAGAGCTGAGACAGACCTTCACCAATACAACTGTGACAGAACTATGCCTCTGTCTCAGTTTTCAAACTGATTGAGACAAAGATGACTTTGGCCAAAGAGTAATTTTGTGTGTGGGGTGTGTGTGTGTGAAAGATGTGCCCAAAGTAAACAAAAAACCCCAGCCAATTATAGTTTGTACTGTGTTCAGATAAATCCGTGTTGCAGTGAGAGAGGATTAATGAATCCCAGTACATCCACCGCATACAGGTTTAAGAAATTTTCAATGTTACTTTATTATATTTGATGGTCTGTTACTAGAAAAGCATAACACTAGGCCAGGAAAAGCCCTGCAGGCTGGGACTTTCTAGAAAAATAAAAGAAGTTACATGGGAGAATGAACCATCTGCTTGCTCAGTAGATATCCTCAGCAAGAACAGTCTTAACATAGTTTTAGATTTTATAGTTAAAGAGAAATGGATAGTAGATGTATTACAGCAGGACATACTGAAATATCTCTTGATCAGGGCTTGAAACCCAAGGAAAATAGGTAAAAAGATTCAGCGTGCTGCATGTCCTCTGGCTCTGTCCAAGTTATTTGCAAATTCCTGTTGATTTCAATAGGATGGGGTTGTCTGAGGGCAGTAGAGGACCAACCCATCTCAGATGATAGCCTGGCTTATAGACAGAAATGAATAACACTTTAGATTAGTATCTGTCCTCAAATAGTTTAAGCTGGATTTGTCCAGAAACAGTGGTAGTGCTAGGAACCTTTTATATCCATTAAAGGTCACATCATAATGTTGCAGTTGCCTCTTTTAGCAATACATCAGATCAGCATTTGTACTTCACGTTCATAGAAAATGTCATTAATTTACAGGAAGCTGAAGTACTACTCACAAATACATGATCAGACTGGATCACAACAGTTTCTCTGAGGTAATACATAGTTTCCAAGATGAATATTTCTCAGCAAAGAGTATGAAGATTTTCAGCAAGACAGTAATCTTAAAAATATATGAAAACCCTATTTTTATTTCTATGTGCTATTTTCTATTTTCTATTAATTTTTTCAGGAGAAAGATTAGGAAATTGATTGCTCTGCTATTTATGCTCAGCAAGACAGAAAAGCATCAGGTCACTTGAAATCTAAAAATGAAAATCCTCCAAAAGCTATTACCCAGAGTAAATTTCAATACCTCTTTGATCATATTTTGCCTGTCCCAGTCATCAATGATCCATCAAGCAACATTCATCCACATGCAAGAATCACATGAGGTGGAAATTCTGTGCAGGACATTTCTGAATTCCAACTCCTGGGGTTACAAACTGAGCTGATTTTTTCTTTACTGCACACAATATATTTTCTCTTGTGATATCTACAGATAGATGATGACACTGTGAAAGAGCTTCCTACTGCTGTAGACAGTACCTCAGTCCATGAGGACTTCAGCAAAGCTCCTCATTGAGTGGTGTCTAATGCTAGGGAACATGAAGTTTGTGCAGATTCTCCCACCACCCAACAATCCCCAAAAAAGTTTTCTTTAAGGCTCTCCTAGCCTGACTGTCATGCAGTTTAATACAAAGGCAATAATGTCTTTCTGGTAATGCAGTGGGACAGCATAACCCTATTTCAATGTCATATTGGTCAATGTATGTATGCTATATGGCTTTTAAAAAACTAATTTTCTAAAAGAAGCTGATTTACCAGACATGTATTTATCACAACAGACAAGCATTTAACTTCTTTAGCTAAAAGAGTGTCCTTTTATAAGACCAAATCTCCTGCTGTCATGGCCTCATTTATTCTATCAGTCAGCTTCATACTGCTCACCGTCATCCTTTTACTCCTCTCTGATGGCTAAAAGGGACTGTAAAGCTGATGTAAATTAACCTTATTTTACCCTGAAGTTTCTTTCTTTGCAGTAAATGAGAGTTGGGCCCATTCTATCTTTTCTTTTTTCTTACTCACAGGGCCTGACTTTGAATCTGACAAACTTCATATAAGGTTTGAATATTTTGAACACTAAATTAAATTACATACCATTTTAGAGGTAAATACTTGCCAGGAGACAGGATCCCAGAAAGGTTGCTGGAAATGTTCAGGACTAAGCTGAAGATAACTTGATTTACTGCTCAGTTGTGCATTTTTATGAGGTTTTTTTTGCTTTTTGCTTTTATGACTTTAGAATTCATTAGACAAATACTATTTAAAAATAAAAACAAACACTGAATAGCAGATCTTAACTACAGTTCTGGATACTGGAATAAAATTCCATGGATGACAAGAAGATGTGAATGTCCCCTGTTCCAAACTGGACATTCACAGGTTATTTGTGGACTATCCTCTGCTCAGATACCACCTGTGAAACAAGCAGCGCCATCTCAAAGGCTCACGTGAATCCTCTGTCTGCCACTTGCAGGACATGTTGCATTGCCCTGAACAGCACAGAGGCAAGATATAAATCAAGATATTTCTGCTGATAAATGACATGATAAACAAAAACATTTTACATGATAAAATAATTGATGAAAAACCTTTCATTGGTACATTTTCTTTACAGGTGTGTACCTTGGCTACTTCAGCACAAGACAAAGTCTTGGAATTTATTTTCACTGTTGCTGGGTCACAACCAAGTGGAATCTTCATAACCACAGTGCTGCATCTTTAGGCCAAGTTCTTTTCTTTATGGTTCAGTGTAAAACTACAAGGAAATATGTTGCATCTACTTATCTAGAAATGATCCAGAAAATAATTTAGACACTTGAACTCTGCCTGACACATTTGCTGCCTTGCAAAAGATAGGGCGGTAGAAGTGTTCAGTTGGAACTACATTGTATTGCACATTGAAATTTTATATATCAAAAATTAAAAGGAATGGCTTCTGACTGCATGCTCATATTAGAATAATTTCACAGTTGCTCTCATTTAATCTCAGGGAGAAGAAAACATGGGCAACAAGCCACAATTTATTTACTGTGCTTACACCAGAAGTGACTATAACATTTTTAGTATGTCCCCTAGGACATACTAAAATAAAATCTATTTTATTTCCCCTCTTCTTTTTTTTTTTTTTTTTTCTTTTTCTCTCTGCAAATTTTAGGAAAGGGCATTCTATGAAAGGATGTGACTCAGCCTGTCTCTTTTATCCTTTATCCAATTCATTCCTTTAGGGATTAATAGTTTTCACAGAAATGTTGCGCTGGAACAACCTTTAAGCAGGATATAGAATAAGTGCCATCACTGAGGCAGAATTTAAGCAATGTGTTTATTGATTCTAATGGGTAAGGACCCAATCTTGAGAACAACTGAGGTCATTGCAACTTGCATTGAACTTAATTGAACACAAGTCTCGAGTCTGTAAATAGTACTGTCTTCATACTTCCCTAAATATATCTTATTTTAGCATTAAAACATAATCCAAGCAGCTGGTTCTCTAAATGCTTCACTGGCACAAATGAAGCAATTACCTTTGACACAAATAACCTGAGCAAATTGGATTACAATAGACCCTTTCACACACAACGCCACACAGGCTATGTCAAGTTATGAAGAGCACTTCATCAGTTTATCTTCACTCAGAACTGAGCTTTTTCTCTGTTTGTAATTGATCTCCCAATTCCACACTAAGAATATATCGGTTTTCTGCATGTCAAGACCTCCTGAACTCCTGCAGAAGCTGTATTATACCTGAACATGCTCAAAAATCCATGTAGGTTTAAATTAGTGCTTTATCTGTGACCTTATGCCCAGTGGGCTTTATCTCCTTTTTCTCTGCACCGTCTCCCAAGTCCATCACATTTCCTCATTACTAGCTCACCAGATGTCCACGATAGCCACATTTTGCATTGTTCCACCAAAACCAGTTTCTACTAGTTTCCCCACTTCTGCTTAACAGCTACATAATCCAGTAGAACTTGCTCTAAACAGAAACTAAATTCACATTTCTTAAGTGCTCCATAAGCATTATTTGCATCTTTTTCGCCAAAGTTAAAAGATAGAAATTTGTCATTCCCTACATCTTAATTCTTTCCTTTTTGTCTGAGATTGGACCTTTGAACTGAGGTGATTCCCTGAGCTGTAGCACCCTTTTTTTCCCCAGAGTCACCAGAGTAATAGGTGACAGAGACAGCTTTTTTTTTTTTTAATAGAAAGCATTACTACAAGAAATCAGGTGAGGGCTGATGATGTCAAACAACATGGCAGCTACACTTCTGCTCCACATTTCAGTTTCGTTCTTCCTAAAGATTTCCTCGGGCTAGAATATTACATGAGGATTTCTCATCATTAATTCACATACTTGTTTTGAGTCTGGTAAAACCTTACTCCTGTTGAAGCATTTCAAGATATAAGGTAGCTACTCTGAAGAAGGGCATTTTGGCTTAGTTATGCTTTTTGGTTTACAGTGCTTTAAGGTCTTTTATCATCCTGACCAAAAGGGAATACAAATGCTAACGAACCATGCACTGTGACATAGAAAAATCAAAATGTAAAATTACTGTCATGTAGCTTTCACTTTCAATTTTAGGGTAGGGGGTTTTTCATGTATAAGACAACCTGAACCATTTCTGAAACCAATTATGATATGGAATTCCTCAAAATTCCAATATCTCTAATAAGTTACCATGACAGATAATGCTGCTACTAACTTTGTGCCGTAGCAATTACTGAAGAACAACACTTACTCCAGCATGACTGTGGGAATGCAGGCCAATGGCTACAAAGAGGCCTTTTTGCCTTTAAGGTCCCCACTTAAAGAGGGGCAAATACTAAGGCCATGTCTCTTTTCATAGCAAGAGAACATATTCTAATCACAGGATGACCAATGAACAAAAGGTAAACACAGAGAAGTCAAAGCACCTAAGATTTTCCACTATATAAATATTCTATCATCTGCTGCAGAATTAAATATAGTGCTGGCCTTTCTCTTTTGGGCTAGCTCATCTAATGACTAAGGGTAAAAAAGGAAAATTCTCTTTACTAACCAAAACAAGGTCCCAAAAATTACACCTGACAGGCTTATGTCAAAGTAACAGCAAAACACAACTCATACAGAGTTGGCCTTTGTCTTCTTTCAGATGCAGCTTTGCAGAAAAGGATTTGAGGGTCCTAAAATGTGCCCTTGCTACAAAGGTGGCAAACAGTAACCCAGGCTACCTTAGATAAAGTATTCCCAGCAGATCCTCTCTACTCAGCACTGGTGAGACCACACTTGATGTGCTGTGTCCAGTTCTGGGCCCCTCAGCACAAGAGAGACATGAGCATATTGGACAGAGTCCAGCAAAGAGACTACTATTACTAAGGGAGATTAATGGACTCTGGAACATCTTTCCCATGAAGAAAACCTGAGACAGATGGCACTGTTCAGCCTGGAGTAGACTCAAGGGCAGCTTATAGTGTATAAATACATGAAGGGATGTGCAAGGAATACACAAGGCAGGCTCTGTCAGTGGGGTACTCAGTGGGACATGGTGACGAGAAGTGCCCAGATGATGGGCACAAACTGCAACGTTGGAAGTTTTCCCAGAGCAGCAGGAAACACTTTTTCACTGCAGGGGTAACTGAGTACTGACACAGGCTGATGTTGTTTAAATTTTGGGGGGCTCCCGGGGAGGGTCCCCCGGGAGACCCTAGGGGTCGGTGGGTGTTCCCGTGCTGGCAGGCAAAGAGACTTCAGACGCCGGTGGGGTGCTGATGAGGTGAGGGTTTATTCAGAGCCTCACTCCAGGCAGGGAGCATGGTCCTGCGGGAGTGGGGGAAGGGAAGGGGAGAGGGGGAAGGGAGGAGAGGGAAAAGGGAGCGTCAGGAGGCCTCCAGGGGGAAGAGGGGCAAAGAGACCGAACCCCCTTGCGTTAGCATTCTTAACACCGAAGTTCAAAGGGGCGCGGTAACATTCTCCAGCCAATAGAGTTACAGATAACTTGATACTGCAGGGAGGGTACAGACTTGGGGTAAACCATACATTTTCCAGGGGTGAGCTAGAACAAACCATTTCCATAAAATGCAATCCCACAACAGGCTGCCCATAGAAATGGTGGCATCTCCCTCCCCAGAAACATGCATAAGCCAATGTGAATATGACCATCAGCTACTGGTTCCCAGTGACTTTACCTGAGCAGGGAGGTTGCTCCTAGAGATGCTCATTTAAAGATAACTTCTAGAGGTCCCTTTCATCCTCAACCATTCTGTGATTTAGGGAAATGTAGTCTGAAATTTCCAGTCATTGTTTGACAGAGAAAGCACGACTGACACTCAAGGCTTCAAGCAGCAGCACCTTGTTATCTAGAAGTCTCTTATACCTTTTCTGTGTAGCCTCCCATGGGCAGCTCCATGTAGCACTGGCTCTTTCTCTCCTTCTTCTCTCTTCCTTCTGCAGTTCCAGCTCACTCCTTCCTGTCCCCAGCACAGCCACCTAACCCTGTGTGTCCCTTGTACAACATCTTACCCCTTCTGTCCCTCACACAACCTCCTATCCCCTCCTCCTCACAGACCAGCCAGCAGACTCCAAGTGACTCCAACCAGCCAACTCACCCTTTTATCACACCCATAGCTGAGGGCAAGGCTGTTCCCACTCTTTGGTAATTAACACAGCTGCAATATATCAGGGGCAAAATTGCCTTCAGCACTATCTCTATCTGTCCTCCCACAATCGTTTCCTTAATGAGTTGTGATAACAACTCAGGTTTTAGCTCATTAACAGGGATAGTGATGGAAATACCACTTCTCAGCATCACACCCTTCAGTCTTGGTTTCAGTGTCACCTGCAGTTTAGTCACCATAAGAAATGAATTCACCACCGACAACCCTTTCTAACATCTGGTTCCTCTGACAACTCTAAACAACATTTTGTAACACTATATCCAGACCATTCAAAATGTGGGGTTATGCTGATTATTAAAGGAGTATGAAACAGGCACAGTAAAGGAAATAAAAGCAGTTTTTGTCAATTTGTACAGCTGTAACATTGAAAATATGGCTATTCCCTGCAGAAGAGCTCATGACGTTTTCATTATTACAAGCTGCAGACTAAGTCTTAGAGAAAGGTAAACTGACAACACCAGAAGAGCTGGCAGAACCATCATGTGTTGACACCTACATCTAATGATGGTTTCATTGAGAACACAGTGATTGTTACTCCACAGACCTACATTTTGCCTTCAGTGGTTTGTCTGCTTTATACAGGTTCTTCCTTTTTGAGGGGAAGGTGCATCCAATAACATAAGCAGTTGCACTACACTTTGCCTTTGAAGTGCAAAAGTAGTTGCAACTGCTTATGTTATTGGCAATGGCTTTGACAAATGATGGGTAGGATCACATTATAGCACTAAATAAATTAAGTCCTTAACAGAGGTGGTTATCAGTCTCATTCTGGTTTTTCCTAAACAGCATTGACCTCGTACTTCAAAAACACTTTAGCAATGCATCTGCACTTAGCCAAATTTGCATTTGCGAGCTATTTTCAAATACAAGATTAGAAGCAATTGTAACTTCAGCATATGGAAGGCACAGGCAAGCACAGGGTGCTACTTATAGTTTCCATTTTTTAGCATTCAGGACTACTAAGATGTATAAGTGAGAAAAAAAAATTGAGCTACAGAATAACTTTCCATCAAGTCAAAACCGAAAATAAAATGCTCCTGACACATTTACCTTTTGCAGAAATGTTTTGGAGAGATCTGCTAAAGCTACTGACAGTGTTGTTAGGTTGGTTTCTGTGGTCCATGGTTGGATTTTAGTTCAACAGCAGCCTTCTCCCCACAACTCAAGACTTTCAACCACTGTGCCAAACACTGCAAGCTCAAGCAATTTAGCTGAGTGACAGCTAAGCAGCCTCAATTCTCATTCCACTTTCCCAAGAAAGGAGGTAGTAATGTTTTGAGAGAACTTACTGAACCTAGGAGAACATGAGCCTTCCACACACAGGTATCAGCCCAAATCACTGTGACTGCTGCATGTGTGGAGTCTCAGAAAAACACAGAAGGAGAGGGAAAAGTTTTTTAAAAAATTAATTTCACTCTATAATAGGACAAAACAAAATACGCCAATTTCTCTGTTTCCATGGCATTGAACTGTTATTTCTAGCTATTTTTATTTTCCAAAGATTGCAAGTCAGATGGGGCTGGATCCACCTAAGGTTACTGGTAGAAGTGCTCAGCAAATCAGGCCTGACTGACCAGGGAGCTGCCAGTTGACTGTCAGTTAGCAAATGAGACACCCATCTATAAGACGTGTTGGAAGGAGGATCTGGAGGCCTATAGATCGTTCAGTCTGACCTCAGTGCCAGGGAAGTCATGGAGCATGTCGTTTTTAGTGCCATCATGCAGCTTGTATGGGACAATCAGGGGATCAGACCCAGCCAGCAGGGGTTTATGAAGGGCAGGTTCTGTTTAGCCAGCCTGATCTCCATCTATGGTGAGGTGACCAGCTTAATGGACAAGGGACAGATTGCAGATGTTGTTTACCTAGACTTCAGAAAAGCCTTTAGCAGCATTTCCTACAGAATTCTCCTGGAGAAACTGGCTGCTTATGGCTTGGTCAGGTCCACTTTTTGCTGGGTTAAAAAAGAACAACTGAATGACCAAGCCTAGAGCTGATGGTGAATGGAGTAACATCCTGTTGGTGGGGTGGATCCAGGCTCTGGATCTCCAGGCTTTATCCAGGATCTGGACAAGGTGATCAAGTGCGCTCACTGTGAGTCCGTTTGCAGGCAACACAAAGTTTGGTGGGAGTGTTGATTGGCTGGAGGCCAGGAAGGCTCTGCAGAGGGATCAGAACAGGCTGGTTCAATGGGCTGAGGCCAATTACATGAACTTCAACAAGGTCAAGTGCCATGTTCTGCACTCGGGTGACAACAGCCCCATGCAGTACTACAGGCTGGGGGCAGAGTGGCTGGAAAGCTGCTGGGCAGAAAAGGACCTGGGGGTGCTGCTCAGCAGCCACTGAACACGAGCCAGGGTGAGCCCAGGAGGCCAAGAAGGGCAATGGATCACCAACAGTGTGTCCAGCAGGACCAGGGCAGTGATCGTCCCCCTCTACTCAGCACTGGTGAGTGCTGCGTTCATTTTTGGGCCCCTCTCAACAAGAAAGAGACTGAGGTGCTGGAGCATGTCCAGAGAAGGGCAACAGAGCTGGGGAAGGGTCTCCAGCATAAGTCTGAGTATTTGAGGGAGCTGGGTGTGTTTAGCCTGGAGAGAAGGAGGCTGAGGGGAGACCCTATCAAATACCTGAAATGAGGGTGTAGTGAGGTGGGGGTCAGTCTCTTCTGTCAAGTAACAATCAATAGGACAAGACAAAATGGCCTCAAGTTGTGCCAGGGAATCTTTGGATCTAATACAAGCAAAAATTTGTTCACCAAAAGGGCTGTCAAACATTGAAACAGGCTACCCAAGGAAGTGGTTGAGACATCATTCCTGGAGATATTCAAACGATGTGCAGGTGTGGCACTTATCCATGCTTTAGGGGTGGGTTTGGCAGTGTTAGGCTAGTGGTTGGACTTTATGCTCTTAGAGGCCAATCTAAGTGATTCTATCAAAATTTTGTGCTTGAAGTAGACAGAACAGTTTCAGTCTGAAAGTCTGATAAGCTGGTAGCCAAAAAACATTTAAAACACAGGGAGTCTTGGCCCTTTCTTGTATGAAAATTGAACAAAAATACCTACAAGCCGACGTTTCAAGATCATTCTTGTTTATCTTTGCAAGCACAGTCAGCAGAGTGAGAATGATTCCACCCTGTCTTGTCATTTGTACTACATTGTATACCAAGATCCATGTTTGTTATTTTAATTTACTGGGAAGTCGCATACCTTTTGTCATGACACTTACTTTGGAGATGACAAATGTCTCTGCCTGAGACCCTTTATGATTGGTTACTTGTCTTTCCATGATGTGAGCAGATTGACAGTGACACCGTTTTACAAGGTTGCTCTTCTCACTAAATCACTGTGTGGGAAGAGTGTCAGAATCAACAGCCAGCAATATGTTCTTGTGTTGGTTTCCTTCTGTCGTGTACACTCACATTTAGAATACAGATGGGATTTATTATGCTTCAGTTGGACTTTATGCTCACATTCAGAGGGGTCACTAGTGAGTATGTAAAACCAATACAGATTACATCTTTGACATAGTGCAAAATGCCATAGAAGTGTATTTTTGCAGAGATTTTCTGGGAAAAGTTAGAAATAGTTTATGGAGTCATCCACAAAATAAGGGTCACAAACAGGGCTTCAGAATTTAGATCAAAACTCTGAGAAGTGTGACATTTTTATGCAATCGTGGCTTCCAACATAGACATACACATAAGTGATTTTCAAAGCTATGAGATTCTGCTTCCATTTTCTTCAAAGGATTCTACTGGATGCTCAACGCAAAGAATTTATCCAACTACAGGCTCCTACTTCTGACAATTGTTGTCTGAACTATTACAACAGAAATTCAGCTAGGCTGAGCACTTTCCTATAAGAGCTTAATTTAGAAAGATCTTAGTTTCAATATCTCAATAATAATAATGTGCAGAAATTTGTCTAGAGATAGAAAAGAATATTTTCAATGACCTACCATTATTCTTTCCCTAGGTATCATACTTGAAGCACCAGATATCTCCAAACTTCCTCAACAGCCTCTTTTTAGCAAAATTATTTCTGTCTTCAAGGGACCATTTGGAGTAAGACAACTGGCCTTCTTGACTTAGTCTTCTTCCTATGTGACACTTTGCTCTCACCTGAGCTACCTTCAAGAGAGCAGTTTTTTAACATTCTGGAACAGAATTCTATATTTAAGATGAACAGAGAGTTCAAGCTGAAGTTTCTTGTGGGATAAATACATCTCCAGGAACCTTGAGGGTTAACTTTGTTATTTAATCATACAGTGACTTAGAAGAAGTTGTGATTGGTACCACTCATATTCTTAAGCATCACTAAGTTAGATGCAGGTAGATATTTGATCAGCAAATGTTCACAGCAACTTAAGCCATGCAAGTATCTGAGTTTAACTGAAATCATCTCTCACAACAATCTGAAATAAACTTTTTAAGTCTACACTTGTCCTAGGGTGACTGTGATAACCATTACAACACTGAATCACACAAGGAAGACTTGGAGATTCTCTTCTGCAGATGGGCCAAAACAGGCAAAAAATTCAGGTAAAAAGACAGCTGCAAAATTTTTTTGATGAGGATAACATCTTTAGCCACCAGAAGCATCTGCCAAAGTAAAAGTGTCTATGCCTTGGTAAGATACTGTTATTTTTTCTCTTCAGAATAGGGCATTGTAGTACTGGGACCATACTTTCAGTGGCTCTCGTTGCTTCCAGCATAGACTTCAATATTAAAGCTGTTCCTAGGGAAAAATTGGCCCTCGGCATTTTGAGCAAGAATCTTGCCTTGATCAATAAAAAGCAAAGTCAATTGCTCTCACTGCATCCCAATGAGACAGTCTGCCAGACATGCAAACTGTGCTTTTCTCAAACACCTACACATAGGTACAGATTTACTCAGTTCTCTGGGTAATCAAAATAAAGTGTCTTTCACGAGAAAATTCTATCTGGAGGAGTTTTTGCTACATTGGTCAACACAGATAAAGGCAGAAAAGATTTATCTAATGCCTCATGGTGGTCAGGTAATGAGGTTGCCTTCTTCTGCCCTGTTCTTGAACAAATATTCCCACAGTAATGGATGTTCTATACAGACAGGGAGAATTAATCCTAGTTGAAAGATGGGCTGGTTGGTTCCATGCTCTTTCAAGGAGAAAACCGTTCTTAAATTGGTTCAGCTGTACCAAAACCTTGCCTTTGAAGCCAACAGATGCAGATAGGAACGCCCAGCTCTTTGATGCATTTGAAATGAAATAGGCAGATAGACAGTGAATACATTCTTATTTTTAGATCATTTCTTCAGAAAGTTAGAAAAATCTCTCTATCTTTTTAGTTACCAAACTCTTCAACAGTACCTGCTAATGGGATACTTTAGTTAAACTGGGGCAAGAACAAGCCCTGCCAGACAGCTTATCCTTCTGTTCAAACGTTAATTAAAGGGAAAAGACGCTTTTATGGCATTTTGCACTTTAAGTTGTAGAAGTTACAGTGCTAGTTATGAGACAGGCACTTGCTCTTTTGAGAGCACCAACAATCTTGTCCTTGTACTAGTTTAAAGGACTGCTTATTGGAGCGCAGCAAGAGTAGATCACATTCCAACCTGCAGAATCTGCGACACATTCAGCTACAGGGTGCCTCACACTGCCTTTGAGCCCAGGCAGACACCAAGTGAAGTGCAAGTTTGTTTGATTTCATTAAAACTATTTCATAGGTTGCAGTCTGTGATTCTCTAGAACACCACTGAGACAATTACAGGGGATTGTCAATCAGGTTCCTTCCGTGTAGCCTGGCTCCCCAGGCAATGTGCTAACCATTGGAACAAGTCTGACCCTAATGTACATAACAAAGTACTAAATAATTAAACAGGTTGCCCAAATAGATATTATGATTCACAATGTATGGAATAAAAATACAAATTATCAGAATAGATTGTAGTTTCATCATTTCGGCCATATTTAAGCCTTCTTACTAATGAGCTTTTCACAAGCATTGGGGGCTGTTTTCTTTAATTCATCAGTCAAGAATGTTGTGTATCTAGTAGAAAAATAAAAGAGGAAAGAAGGATGAAGTCATAGAATCATTGAATGGAGGTTGGAAGCAACCATAAAAATTATCTAGTTCCAATCTCCCTGCCATGAGCAGGAACGCTTTTCACTAGACCAGGTGACTCAGAGCTCTATCCAACCCATTCCTGAACACTTCCAGGGATGGGGCATCCACAGCTACACTGCCATGAAAAAGAGTCCAGAGTAGAGGTAAACAAAAGACTGGGAGGACCCACAGTACCACATCTCCTTAGCAGGCCAGTGTCTTTCTGGGGAAAAAAAATATTTACTTTTTCTCCCTCAGCATTTTGAAATCACATTGTTAACTCATTTCTGACAGGTGAGATGATAGAGACAGTCTCATTCTCCAACCAAGATCTCGGTGGACAGTCTGAAGAGCTCCATATGACTGAGAAGCAATATTAAACTTGTGTTCAGACATTTACTATTCTTTCTATGGTCAGCAGCTACAAGGTAAATTTTAGCAAACCAAGAGAAACTGAAGATGTGGAAAACATCTAAAAACTCTACAAGTAAAAGGTGCTAACATCTCCACTTGTAAAACTGATACATGAAAGAAGGAACTGGCTGGAAGGAAGACATTGCTTTCTTTCAAGGTGAGTGGCCAATATTGATGCATACAGACTTGCAGAACAGTTGAGGCTGGAAGGTTATACAGAAAGGAGAGCAGCTCATCTAAGTGCCATCCATCTACTTATGCCTGCAAAACACACATATGCTTTTCTGGGAGGACTGAGGTTACACAGAACTGCCCACAGCAGGCAGAGATGAGCAAGACAATACAGAAAATCTTACATATCTGGGTATTGCTCTGCTGCTGGTAATCAGGGCATATTTTTCCTGAGATGGCATTCTGATTCACTTCCACCAACATCTAAGGAATCTGCTAGCTCTCATATGGAGGTAAAATGCCCTGCTGAAAGGTTGTTCAGGGTAATGGCCAGAACAGTATTCTGCTGGAAGATTAGAATCAGGAGTGCCTTTTCACCAACCAGTAGTCGTATTTCAAGCCAAAACACACCCAGTCTTCTCATTATAGAAATAACCCCACACTGAAGGAAAATAATGCAATTTTAACCTGTTCAGAACACAATTTATGTGACAGAGTGAATAAATTTCTGCTGGATGTTAACAGAATATCACAGTCCTTTTTTTTTCTTGAGTTGTCAGCTAGAACCTACTAATACAAACTCCAGAGCACACAGATTATGCAGCCCCTGACTTACAGTGATGAGGTGGATGTGAAAAAAATCACAATCAAACATATTATTAGCAATGGCAATGTCATCTTGTATCTTCTAGAAAGAACATTAAAAGGCAATTCCAGCGGAGCCTTCCAAATTAACGTCTTTTTAGAACCTTCTGTCAGTGAAGCCAAGGCAAAATTGGACTTCAGAACCCAGATCAAAGTCGTATTTTATAAAGAACTGACCTCCCAAATAAACCAATTGAAAAGTTCTTATTATCTTTGATGGGACCACAATGCTTGTCTCTAAACACCACCTGCAAACATTCACGAGATTTAAGCTGTGGCTCGTTCCCACCTCCTCTCCAGAGGTTTCCTAAAGGCATTCATGAAGCCTGGGAAGTTCGTTGCATAGGATCCTCCAGGCAAGCTTCCTGATGTCCTTATGTACACATGTATGGTGCACCTTCATCTTTTAGTCATAATAATTCATCATATATCCTATAAAAGCAATTATATGCTTTTTCACTTATTACAGGGTCTTAAGATATCCTGCTTAATTTTTCACTAAATTGACATACATAATCTTATTAACTTTGAACGATATAAACAATGTATTGTAAGTATTTTTACTGTCAAATGATTCTAATGATCATCATTATGTGCCACTAAACTGAGGCTGCTTTCAATACACTCTAAATCTCTTTCACATAATGAGCCTTGCCCCCTTTCCAAGACAAGTCTTCAGCTTCTGTGTCAAGGGCTGGTTCATGAAAGATAAGTGCTTTGTTTTCCTCTAGTAGCTTATAGAGTTATTTGGGAAAAAAACTGATTCTCCTCAACACTGTTATTATTATGTCACACTAATGTTCTGCCACAATGTTTGCAAAATTCTTCTGAGAAAAAGGTGTGTTGTATGATATAAACATTGAGGAGGGAACTGTATTTCAGGTCAGGGAAATAGAAAAAGGGATTCCTCTAGCTATAAGAAGCTGTGAGGTAGATTCAAGGCATCCCAACCAAAATTCCATGTTTTGTCATGCTCACATATGCCATAGGGTCACTATGTGTCACTCAGAGAAATGAAAGTGAGATTGTGCCTGTCTGTTAGTTTTTGGACATAGAGTTTTAAAGCTTACTGCAATGTCTGACAATGACTGTGAAGCCAGACTCAAGCCAGGACTGGCAGAATAATTTAAATATTAAAATAAAGAAATGTTAGGCATGAAGAGAATAGGAATCCATAATTCCTTATGAGATCTTGTGATGTTTTTTACCTAAGAACTTGAACCAGGGAAGCAAAATCCTGCACAAAGAAGAACATTCTAAATAAAACCAAGAATGGTTCTTGTCAGTGTAGATTAAAAAGCACACAGATACCAGTGCTTCTCTATTTCTCAGAATGAGAGGAAGGTACATGAGTCCTCTCAAGCAATAAAAACAGGAGAGGTACCTTCTAAGGTAAGAATTCCAGCTTCAATATAGGATGTGAGTGTCAGTGGTTCAGTTGGACAGACAACACCCAGTAAGTTTTAATTCTGACAGACTGGATCCATGACCAGCTCCCTTCATTCTCTCATGGCAGCACAAACTTTTTTAGGTGAATGAAACAGAGATTTTCTTAGAGACAAATGAATTTGCAGGGAACTAATACTCAGGGCTTATTTGCATTGATATATACCTGGGTGTGTCCATTTCTCTCCCTGTACAACTTTTGTAGTTCTGATCGAAACCCACAGTGCAGTGCAAATCTCAAAAGTTTGCCACCACATGAGGAGGGGTAGCAAAAGAAAATCTATCATTAGAGTCCTCATTGTGAGAAAAAAGAAATAGGAATGACTCCCTTTTCATTAGACAGCTGTGAATCTAACATCAGATACACAGCCTATACCACTGCACAGATATCACCCACAAGAAACCAGATTTCCTTCAGTCCCCTGTTCATAAAACCTGCTTCTCTGATTTGGTGATTAAATACAGCCCACTACTTGGCTTATCCACCATAGAGTCAATATCACTGCCAGACAGAGGGCTATTTTGTTGACATTTTCCAGGCAAATTACAGAAGAACGCAGTGTTAACTGCCAGCAGAGACTCAGAGAACATGGTCTGACCCCCTGAGTCTCCATCATCAAATGAATGAACATTCCAGACCTCAGGAAAGGCTCAGTGAGGACTAATGCAAACTCATGTGAACTCAGGTAGCAGTAAAAGGATCCATATAAATATGTGAGGTCCTTTATGAGTAGGCTTTCTTTTTCATTATGCTCTTGCCACCCGTATGCTGCTATCGAGCAGTTCTACAAAGTAGATCAGATTTCTCACAGGGCTGCAAAAAAAAAATAAAAATAAAGGAAACCTGCTTGTGGTCATAAGGTGGTCTGAACTAGAGAAGGAATAAAGCGTTGTTTGTAGTGCTCTTACTAGGCTCAATGACTCACTCAGAATCTTCAAACAAATAATACTAAAAGTAATTATTTCTATTCCCAAACACTAATTGGAAGGAGTAGCAAAGACTGTCTTGGTGAATCTCATTACTTGCTGCAGTATATCACGAATGTTCTTCAGAGCTACATACAGCAGGGTTGTCCTTCCAGCAAAATAACTTTGTTCTTAGTTCACAAAGTGGTGTACTAATGACAATTTACCACAGCAGCAGCAAATGGCTTCCTGGAGTTTTTTCTTCTTATCTTTTAATAGGAGAGATTTTAGTCTCATTTTGGTCAAATTCACACAGAATATGAGTGTTAAGCACATTCGATAATGTTCATTCATGTGCAGTTTTATGTAGGGGTTTTACAAAATCTCATGCTGTGGAGTTGTCTCTTTTGACTGAGAAAATGCTCAGCACTATGCACAGCATTTCCCTTGAGGTAATTTCACTGCTAACCCAATTTGCACACAGTCAGACCTGTTAAGGAAGGCCCTGGTCACCTGTCAGGGCAAAGGAGCCTCCTCACTCCTGCTGCTCCTTTCTGTGCAATGAAGGATGTTCCAATCTATCAACTCCTACATTCCTGGACCAGGAGGGAGCATTATGGTAGCCAGAATACTCACAGCTGAGATTAAATAAAAAGATGATATAGCAAACCAGCATTCAATTGCAGTGGAGCACATTGGTTGTGTTGGTGCTGAGTTATCATTACTGGTGCTGTTCTCTCTTTAGAAAACTACCACAGTCTAATGATAAAGCATATCTTTTCTCCTCTGCAGAGCAATTGTGAAAGTACAAATCATCTGCCCTACCATTAAATTAGCTACAGTCTAATTGTACAGTCTAATACAGTCTACAGCTTCTGTTTATAACCTTTTTTTGTGCTTTGGTAATGCTATGCAAACAAGGATCCCTGCACTTCAAAAAATGACAGATCCTCTCCTTTTTTAGGATTTGACTCTGCATTTAAATCTTGCCAGCAAGTAGCATTTATCCTTGACATTTCTAATGAGGTGTTTTGGACTTAAATGATGAGTGGTGTCGTTTCTATTTTAATGACAGTGATTATGTTGGTTTGCCAGAAATTTAGTGGAATCTGGAATGAGAATATACTGGAGCCCTATTGTCACCAAGATCAACGCTACTGTCTATATGTCTCCTTTTCCATTTGTGTAGAGGCCATGACTGCTTTTGGATTAAGTAATTTTTGTTCTATTACAAAAAGGATCACACTAAAAGATCCTGAAGAGTCTTATATAGCTCCAGGAACATATACACAGAATAGATATCCACCCTCTTGACTTCCCTGTGGAAAAGAATCAGGCTTGACTGCCAGCATTGTTGCCAACTCAGATCTCAGTTTAATTCCACCTGTGCTCATCAAAAGCTTATCTGTATCTGACCTCAGACTTGAACATCCCCAGACGTTCAAAAACTTTAGATCAGGGCTTTCTATCAAGATCATATATTATGACACTGCCATTTCAGACAGTCAAGTTCACTGAATATATGGAAGAGTAAATAACTCATTAAAACTATATGCCTTCTACAACAGACACACAGTGCTACATTACAGTAAAGAGGAAACAGGCTTCATCATAAAGTCCTAATTATAAATACTTGTAAAGTATTGATAAATGTTTATTAGACAATGTAATGATCAATCTATTTTGGGGTTATTAAGATACAAAAAGTCTATCACTTTGTTATAGTTTTCTTCTGCTATACTTGCAACTGACACAATGAGCAATGCTCAGGTTTGTAATATTTACTATTTGTGTGTTTGTCATTGGTAAAGCATTTAGAAATGAAACATGGATACAATATTAAAACTGAGAAGCTGTTCTGCTCTATAGAGCTTCCTCTACCATGTCTTTATTACACCACTATCAAAGTCTGACCATTTCATGCCTCATGTTGCCTTCACTGTCTCTTCCTTCTTAGGGAAGAATGCTGATCAGTACAGCATTTTGGTTTTCAGTAAGAATTTATTCATTTTCTCTCATGCAAATCTTAAAGACTGTTTAAAAGAGAGACATTTGCTCTTTATCAATCTGCTCCCTATCATTTTTATGCATGTGGAAATCCACATCAAGGTAGAAGTGCTGTCCTTAGAACACCATCATGTGTTCCCACACAATGCTACTCTTAAGCATGAGATGAATTCTGACAGAACATGTGCAGACACAGGTCCCACTGGGAAACTGATGTTTCCATACAAGCTAAAACAGTTGGCAGTTCTGAATTTTTTATGATAGGCATGATAAGTTTACTCCCATTAACTTCCTCATCACAGAAAGAAGGTAATACTGACACTTCAGTCTGGGGCTTTGGTCAAGCCTCACCTTTGTAGTTAAACACTCATAAATCACAAAAAACAGATTACAAAAGTTAGTACACAGAAACAATGGCCATTTTGAAGAACTGGTAATATTGTATAACAGCCTCATTAAAAACAAACAAAAAAATCTGCAATACAAAGCCTGTGTTAAATGAAGAATGAACTGGTTAATGGAGGAAAAAAATTGGGAAGACAGCCACCAAGCCAACAGAGGTGAGGATCTAACAGACCTAAAAAGCACATCTGCTAAAACTATGCAGATGACAAAGTTTAACAGAGTTCCATAAAGTGCTGGACTGAGTGGAGAGACACAGACAAGTAACTGAGCAGAGCTCCTATTGCAGGTGTGGGCAAAAAGGGCTTATTGTGACCACTAAGGATGACCCTGGGGTCCAAGTAACTGTTTTATCTTTCTGTGCAATATAAGTGTGGTGATCAGCACTGAATTATTGGGTTCTTTTCCTTTTTTTTTCCTTGTAGGATGTACAAAAACATAAAATCATAGAATAATTTCAGAAATCTATTCATAAATCAAGGGAAATACCTTGCAGTGAAAACCCTGTAGTGTAAGGAAAATTCAATGCTTTTGTATGATTTTGTCAACCACACAGTAGTTGGCTCTGACAGAAGTGAATACAAAATGAAGCTTAAGGCCAAATTTCTCTCTGTGAAGGGTATTAGCATGTGAAATAAACTAAAAGAGTCAGACTCTATATTTCAGAAGTCATTTTGACTAAAAGTAGATGCTGCTTAGATGATACACTATTGGTAAGCACTTCCACTCTGTTCAATTGGTGATGATTTATGGACTAATATACTGAGGAGGGTAGGATAAATAATCTAATGGTTCCGTCTCACCTTGAATCCTTCACATTATTTTTTACAGCAAGAAGAATGGTTTCAGAGATTAAAATGCCAGTGGATAAGGCTCTCAGAGTCCTTCTTTATTTCTACAAGGATATATAGCCCCATCTCCAACTCCTCAAAGCTGCAGTAAGTCTTACTCTGGTAGAGAAATAAACTGCCCCTCTCTTGCTATAATGACAAGAAGAGAAAAGTGTTTCAGAGAAAAAGAGAAAAATGGTTTCCCCACTTGTGCCAGACTTGATGAAGACAGTCACAGGAAGCTGTAAGGCTTCTCTGCCTTAATGGAAAAAGAATTTGGGACGAAGGCAGGAGAACACCCTCCAAGCAGGCAGCACTCCAGCAGTGACTCGGATACATTTTCACTTTTAAGGACTGTGCTGTCACAAACCAAACACACCATTTCAGGTGCTCCAGAGCGTTATAGACTGTGACCCCACACTCCTAGAGCTCCATGCTGTGAGGTGCTGAATGCTCTGCACAGTCCTGGAAGATGCACGATGTCTGAAACAAATGGACTCAGCCTTGGTATTTAAATTTCAGTAACAGTGCTCTGCAAAGGTTCCATGAGCTGCATTTCTGAAGTGCCTGAAGATGAGTTGAAGATACAGTCACAGATCCTATAAGAGTCTTATGAGTAATTATGAGGTTTCTCACCATTTAGGGCACACTAATGACTGAAACCACCTCATTAGATTATCAGAATGTTTTCCTGGCAGTTATAATTACAGAAAATAAACAAATATTTACTCCCACTTGTCAAATAAACAAGACAGGATATTGAAGATATTTCTTTATACACTAATACAATGGCTTAGACAAGCACTTGGTCTACTGCTCCCCTATTGACCCACAGTTTAATTTGCAAAGGTTTTAATTTACCTCCATTTTCCACCTCCTAGGTAAAAAAAAATTGAGAGGAAAAAGGGACAAAATATATTAAAAATTATTTAAATCATATTTTCTATCCCTTTGGCTGATGAAAACAAACAAACTCAACAGTAACAAGAACAAAACCTATACAAACCCAAACAACCACAATAACAGGAGAGATGGCAAGGAGAAAATAGCAATATTCAAAAATATTAAAATTAAGTATTTCTATTGAAAGCCAAATGACAAATATATTTAAGTTCTTGTTCAGTTGCTTTAAATGTCTGTGGATTATTGTCTCTGGTTATTCTTGTGGAACTCCAATTTCGATTAAACAACTGTTGTTTCCAGTCTTCATTTCAGTTCTTTAATGCATGACTTTGAAAATTTCTTGATTTTTGTGAGATTTGTAGGTAAGAATACATGTAGATGTCAGCTTCATGCTCATGTCTATCTTTAAGTGGAACGAACACAAGTAATTGGGACAGGAAGTCAGCCACAGAAAACAGATTAGACAAATACAGTAATGGGGCCTAGTTACTGTTTTAAAATGCTTCAGTCTTCCTATAGCCCAGTTTCTGCAACTCCCATTCACATAGTAACAAAATTACATGGATATTAAAGTAATACTAAAATGCTTTAAGACTGAAGTCCTAAAAGAGCTGATAGATCCACTCTTACAAAACTCAAAGTTTAAAACTAGGCCAAACACTGTCACTAAAGTTTGCATAGCAGGAACACCTTGAACACCCTCCAGACAGTTTGCCATGCTTTTAACTTTGTGTGAAGGCATTATGTCTCAAGGCCAGGAAAATCAGCCTTTCCTCCTTAAAAGTTTCTTGAGCAAAATAGTCCAGGAGAGTTAAGAAAGAGAACAGCCATTATTGAATTGAATTATTTGTCGAGATGGATGTTGGGAAAGAAAATTCCTCTTAGTCTAGGCCTTTGCACTGTGCACTCAGAGTTGTGTCCACCATCCCCTCTGACAGATCTGTCCTTCCTGTATGGTGGCAATCACAGAATCCCAAAACTCACATGCAGCCACAAGCCGTCACTGACACAGAGGCTGAACAGTGCTTTTATGAAGACCTGTGCATTTGGAAAGCATGGAGTTGATTCACCAAATTCAGATGGGCTTTAATGAAAAAAAAAAAAAAAAACCAACTTCAGAGTTTTAGGAGAGACTCATCTCTGGAAATACCAGCTGGACATCTTATCAGCCATGCTTGTCTTTGGGTGATATAAATGGAAACTGAGAATTTGAGAATCCTATGGAAAGGATGCTATACAATGGGTGTGAGACAGGCAATGTTTGTTTTAAAGGTTCATGTGAGCAATAACTAGAGATATAAATGTATGATATGAACCACATACATCAATAAAACCACATTTATTTTCCAATTGTTTTACTTTTTTTTTTTCCAAGTGACCCAGCTGTTATGAGGTCACTTAAACACCTTTGCCATTAAAAGACTCTGGAATTAATCAGAAAAAAAAATCCACTGAAATATTTCTTTACTGAAGTACCTAAATATTGGTGTTTTCATATAAAGAAACAAAGCTAAAATCCCTGCTGGAGGAGAATTCTACTTGTCACTAATTCTGCTAAATAATTTCTCCATCTTGCCAATTAGTTCTTTTTCACTACAGCTGCCATCCATCTAAAAGCTGGCTTGCTACAGCTCGTCAGAATTCTTAAACAATAACAAACAGGAATTTTGTAAATCAGAACTCATTTTATCATGCTGTGGGCACTTCTAATTGCATAATATTAAAGCAGGACCTGCAGGCAGGTGAACAGATAAAGAAGAAATTTTTAAAAAACCCGAGCAATTTGGCTCTGTTCAAATCAATCTCATAAAATTTAGGACCCAGAGTACACTGGACTCATTTAAAATTTATGTAGGTGATGCTGTCATCTGAGCTGCTCCACTGAAAGGCTTCTAATTTCTTCTTCTACATTCTAATCTACCTTTGCACCCCTCTTAATTCCTGTATTTTCAGCAGTTCTTTGATAGGCATAAATATGGAGTAGATTAGCTCCTTGACAGAAAAATTCTCATCCTCCTCCCACAAAAAAGTAAATTCCCCTTATTTATCCAAATCCAGATGTGATTCCTTAGTGAACATGAAAGTCAACTGAACTTTGAATTACTTTTGTATTATGTTATTAATTTGCTCAGTGTATTCCTTAAAGTGTGCTATTAGTCAGAAAAAGCATGACTCAAATGCCACCCTTGCTAAGCCTAAGGGAGGTTGATGAGTACATCAGAGACAGGAATGTGTCTTCTACTTCCCAGATTCTGCAGACTTTGACTGAACTATATCAAATTTGCTCATAAGCAATTTACTGGGAGTAACACTCACAAGTTTACTGAGGTGAATAAAGAATTCATAAGAACACAGTAATATCCATTTCCCAAACAGTAATATCCGTTTCCATTTTCCATTCCCTGTCGGGGCTTGATGTTAAAATTTGTTTGTCTATAATTTAAGTATGATTTTATTAATGAAGGAAATAAATGCATTCATTCAAGGGGAAAGCTCCCATTCATATTGATAAGGTTTGAGGTTGTCTTCTTGTTCACTGTATTTTATCTAGGTCTCTCCCAAGAGGCTTTAAAATGTTCAAAACACACTTGCTGAGTCAGAGTACAGCTGAGGTTAGAAGCTCCAAATGCCCTATGCAAAGCAAGGTGGACTACAGCTGGTTATTTAGGCTTTGAGGATCTCTAAGGACAGAGACTCCACAACCTTTGAGCAACTTATTTCAGTGTTTGATTACAATTTAAGAGAAAACAGACTATTCCTATGTTCAAATGCAATTTCCTCTATTTCATTTTTCAGCCATTTCCCCTTGCCTTGTTTTCTTGTCCTTCAAACCACTGGAAAGAGTCTGCCTCCATATTTCCATCAAATGTTTATAAAAAACTCAGTAAGTTACCCCTGAGCCTTCTTTTCCCCAGTCTAAACAGTTCCACCTCTCAGCCTCTCCTTGTATGACAGGTGCTCCAAGCCCTGATTCATACCCGTGGTCCTTCTCTAGACTTGTACCAATATTCCCTTTTGTTTCTTGGGCCATGGAACCCAGGACTGTGGTATAGCTCTCCAGATGTGTCCTCAGCAGTGAAGAAGGATCACCAGAACAGAGTCCTCTTTCAAAATCCTGTTTCCAAAATCAAGAGTCCTGTGCTCATGCACTTCACACCAAAATAATTTTTTTGTCCCTCAAGCTAGAGAGAGAATTTGCTCCACTAACTTTCACAGAAAAAGCCTTACTTATGCCCCTGTCATCTCCTGTAACAAACCTTTTTCAACCTCTCCCCACCAAGATTCCCTTCCCCTCCTGCCTCTAGTGGAGGGGTTCCCTATGTGGAAGCCCATTTGCTATATACCAACTTCTCCCCTTCACCAGTTATACCCTCAAGTCTCTATCAGAAACTCTATCAATCTTTCCCACATAAAGCTCACATTCCCAGACCTTTGGGAAGTTCTCACTTCAAAGCCCCCTCCAGTATTCCCCAAACCCATCTTTGCTTTGCCATTCTTTATGTCCTTTCCATAAATGCCCTTTCCCCTTGCATTCCATATGAGTTATCTCATTCTCCTGCCCAACAGAAGACCCTGAGAGGGCTCCATACTCAGCTTCACCAAGGATTTCCTGTCACATACTTCAAGTTAAGGTTCTGAATTTCTGCAACGCTCCTGGCCCTTGCTTCTCTGTTTGAAGCATTAAAGTATACTTGGGGTTTCTAAAACAAATGTTTAGAAGACACCTGGATCCTTCACCATCACTTGAATTTCCCCCCGTTGTCTGTAAAGCAAATTTGTTGGGCACCAACCACTCCCTGAAAATTTGCAGAAGAGAAGCAAATACAGACATCAGCCTAGAGACATGATGAGCTGCATGATTTCCTCACACAATGTCAGTTTTACTGGCAAAAATCACAGGGATTGGGTCATAGAGCTTAAGCTATACTGATACAGTGTTGTTGTTTAAATTTATGGGGGGTCCCCGGGGAGTGCCCCCCGGAGACCCCTGGGGTCTTTTGGGGTCGTGGTGTTCCCGTGCTGGCAGGCAAGGAGACTTCAGACGCCGGTGGGGTGCTGATGAGGTGAGGGTTTATTCACTGAGGGAGAGGGGAAGGGGAGGGGGGAGGGGGAAGGGGGGGAGAGGAGAGAGGAGCGTCTGGACGCCTCCAGGGGTAGGGGGGCAAGAGGGGCAGGAGGGGCAGATCCTTCTGCCTTAGCATTCTTATCACAGAGGTTCAAAGGGGCGCGGTAACATTCTCCAGCCAATGAGGTTACAGATACAGGATACTGCAGGGAGGGTACGGACTGGGGATAAACCATACATTTTCCAAGGGTGAGCCAGAGCAAACCATTTCCATAAAATGCAATCCCACAAGTCACCCTTTTTTTCTTTAAAATGTGAGAAGAGAAATATGACATATGACCATTAACAATTTAAAAAATGAAACAGTAATTACAGTTTTGCAGCATGAAACCAAATACAATTGCAGTAAGGATTATGTTATAATTGCAGTAGACAGGTTATGTGAGTTTATATTGCAAGATTTGAAACAAGTTAACAAATTTGTTTGAGCCTTTCCAGCGTGACTGGCCTAATAGTGTCTAGTCTTTTCCAACTGGCTTTTCAGACCACCACAGCCCCCAGTTTAGGCTGAGGCGCTGACTATGCTCCCACTCTAGGGACAGGAAAACACGTGGAGTTCCCCAGGCTCCACACACGGCTTCAGATTCTCCAGGTGGCCTGCTGCAGTTCCCCCATTGGGGCCGGGCAGGGGCAGTGAGGAATTTAAATCAACTCAAGCTGCCATTGATCTGTCACGGAATTCCCGTAAGGCCTGAACAGCAAGTCACCGACACTCACGGATCTGAGCCAAACCACTCCTTTCACTTTCCAACTGGTTCAACCAAAACAAAAGACCCCCAGTTTTAGGTCATCAAAAGAAAAACAAAAGAAAAAAACTACAAAAACCGTCAAATACTTTCTCAGACACTCTATCAGGTTATCAATCACCCTCAGAACTAACTGAGGACAGTATAAACCCAAAAAGCATTATCGATTCAGTAGTCTACTACTGATTCGCGCTTTACAAGAAGACAATCTAAAAACTGCTTCCCTTGGATCCACACTTGTGACCTGAAAAGGCCTCTGCTTTCTAAATTAGAAAACAGGGGAATCTGCAATATGAACACACACAAAACTAGAATGGCATAATTGTAAAACTACTTCATGGGGATGGGAAGGAAATGGAGGGGTTTGGGACACCCTGCTGTTTGGCCAGAACAGCAAGGGACAGGGGCAGAAAAACAGGGAAAGGGAATCGAAGTAGCATTAACAATTATACAAGGCTGTAAAACTGGTATTACAAATTCACTTTAGCTTTGGGGTTTGGTTTCTTAGCGTTTACCTTGTGGGACTTGAAAAGCGGAAGATGGGACTGAGAGCACGTGGCCATGGTGGCCATGCGGTCACAGCGCAGCACGTGGTGTTAGCCGTGCCGTGCCGGGTTTAGCAGGAAGGGGTTAACTCTCGGGGGTTTGTTAAGGGAAAGGGGGTTAGGGAGAAGGAGCAGCGAGGGGAGGAGGGAGTAAGGGTAAGGAAGGAGGTTACACAATTTACAAAACCGAGTTTTGGAAGGTGCGGGGCTTGGGCACAACTGAAGACTGCTTTTTCCTTCTCTGATGGCCGTCTGGCTGAGTTCCTTTCGCTGCTGTCCAGGGGCGTTGGCTTCTCGGGCTCGATCGATGGTATGCGGGGCTCTTCTCGCCGCTGAGCCGGGCGGGGGGAGGGGCGCCTGTTCTCCGCGCGGCTTCTCCCGGTGCTGGGGCCCGCGCGCGCTGCGGCGGGGCCGGGACCACGTGTTGGCTCCGCCGGGACTGCCCCGCGCCGCGGCCGCTGGGCTGGGGCCGCTCCTCCGCCGGGGCCGTGCCGTGCCGGGGCCACTCCGCCGCCGGTTCGCCGCCTGCGCCGCGGCTGCCGCGGGCCAGAGGGTGCCGCGCCGCTGCCGCGCAGCCCGCGCCGCCGAGCCGAGGCGGGCCGGGGCCGCAAGGGGCCGGGACCCGGGCCCGCGCCGGGCTGGTCGGCGGTGGTGGGACGGCCGGGTGGTGGCTCACGAGGTCTCTGCGCGGTGGGGGAGGGGCCGCCCCGGGCCGCGATGGCCCAGAACGGCCGCTCCACCGGAGACGGCACCGAAACGGTGTTACCATGGTCCATCTTTTCTCAGGGTCGCTGATGCTGTTGCCCGACGTTGGTGCGTCATCTGTTGTTGTTTAAATTTATGGGGGGTCCCCGGGGAGTGCCCCCCGGAGACCCCTGGGGTCTTTTGGGGTCGTGGTGTTCCCGTGCTGGCAGGCAAGGAGACTTCAGACGCCGGTGGGATGCTGATGAGGTGAGGGTTTATTCACTGAGGGAGAGGGGAAGGGGAGGGGGGAGGGGGAAGGGGGGGAGAGGAGAGAGGAGCGTCCGGACGCCTCCAGGGGTAGGGGGGCAAGAGGGGCAGGAGGGGCAGAGCCTTCTGCCTTAGCATTCTTATCACAGAGGTTCAAAGGGGCGCGGTAACATTCTCCAGCCAATGAGGTTACAGATACAGGATACTGCAGGGAGGGTACGGACTGGGGATAAACCATACATTTTCCAAGGGTGAGCCAGAGCAAACCATTTCCATAAAATGCAATCCCACAATACAGATTACTGTCATTGTCAGAATCTCAAAGTCCAATATAAACATTTTGCAGTGGAAAGCAACATTCCTGTATCACTACAAGTTCTTACTTGCAACAAGCTGCACATAGCCCAACTCTGCTTTACCCTTCGACTTCAGTGAGGCAATTAGGCTAATGCTAATTATCTTTGCAAACCTCTCAGGGTGATTTTTGGTACAAAGCAACTGCCCTTCTGAGCACATTCTCCAGGGAAACGTGGCCATTCTTTTTTAAATTAATTCTACTTGAGCTGAATGTCACAAAAACAGCATTTAAGAACCTTTGGTATATCTTCTTGGTTCTCTTTTAGCACTTGAAGACTAGAGGTTACTTCAGAAACAAGCTTTACCACCATTATTCTGTCCATCACAGCTTATGGTCAAAGCTCAAAACTGAAGGCATAAATTGAGTTGCTGCTTTGAATGACTGAGAAATAAGCAAGTTTTGCATAGCAGGAAATGATGTGAAGAGTCATTGAAAAATTTTCAGCATTAAAAAATAAAACACAAACAAACACAACAGCCAAAAATGAAAGGAGTGTACAGCATGTTAGCAGTATCTACTGTATGGTCAGCCTCCCCTGTGAGCCTACACCAGAGGCTCATGCTTCTTATCCTCCTTAAAGGATCCAGGATCTGTCAGCTTTAGCCTTTTTTTTTTTAATTAAAAAAAAAGCAACCCTCAGCTCCTTCAATATAGCACAAATTCTTTCCATAATAATTATCATTAGCTTTTACAGAAGTAGAGTGAAGTATCTCAACCCTTATTGTATTTTTGCAGGGCTCTTTTTTCTTCTGAACCTTAGCTACATAGCTCAGAGAGGATCCTTACAGGAAATATTCACAGCTGAATAGAATAATAGAAAAAAATGTTTGAAAGTAACTGTTGGAGTACACAGTGCTGTCAAAAACCTACTGCCAAAGAATTTTAACAGGTGTATAAAAGCATATATCATATTCAGATATGAATATCAGCCTATATTCAGAGTGGTAAGTGTGTAACAATTGAAACTGTTCATTACTCTTCTTTAGTATTATCCTTTATTCTTCACTTAGAGTCACTGTGGATTTTCTTGTTCTTTTTTATATGAAAGGACATCCTAAATTATTTGGACTGTGTACTCACAGAAAAAAAAAACCTGACAGCCCTGCAGTTTCATTTTATTTTTATGAGAGCAGCAAGAGAAGAGCAGCTCCACAAGGTATAATAAGCCAGGAACCAAAGGTGACCACAACACTGGAAGTGCCCTCACTCATCAGGGCATGTTCCCAGAGGGCTTGAACATGGCAGGCAGCCATGGTGATAATAACAGAGTCTATTTACAGTCTCAGACAAAGCAAGGTAATGAACCAGGCCCAGGGTGTGACCTGGGAACCCATACAGCAGATCAGCCAAACAGGGCTAGAGATAATGCTGCAAAATGGTTCCAACATCCATCCAAAAGAAAGGACTAGGGACAAAGGCACCTAAAATACACATACCCAGAAATGCTCTAAGAAGCAAGACTAGAGCCAGGTACACCTGTTACATAGCTCAGAGCAGCAGTGAGTGCCCAAACCCCAGCTTAAACAGAGCTCCTGGGATTACAGGCAGAAGGCATGGGTGGAGGAGGCCCCAGGTGAGGCTGGTCAGGGAGACTAAGGAATATTACTGCCCTCATGTCCCAGCCATGGTTCAATGCCAGATTATCACTGATGTTAATATTCAGTATCTTTCCCAGCCACAAGATACAGCTACAGAGGATATTCCAAAGCAGTTTGGGTACCTACTAGTCCCTTGAAGCAGCACTATTACTCCAGTCTGAGGCTGTGAGCATCTGCTTGCAAAGTCCAGTGTCTGAAGCACATACATTACTCATCCTGGGAGCTGAGCTGCCTGCAGTGAAGTTCATCATTCTGAGAAGACAGAACTGTTTGAGAAGCCTTGGTCAGCCTTGGAGCTCAGCTGCAAGGAGTTCGAGTAGAAGCTCTGCTCAGCTTGATCTCAAGGCTCCTGCCACTGCCTGTGCTGCAGTTGTACTTGCTCCCATCTTTTTCTCCCATATGGAGAAGGATCAGCTCCTGCCGCTCCAGGGACACATTGCTGCTCACAGGCAGAAGTCCCAGTCTACCATGAACATGTCCTGGGAGCAACTCAAGGCCAACTCAATTTTTGGTTCCCCAGTAAGTGCCATAGACATTCTGCCATGGTATTGGAAGAGTGTTTCACTGGAAAATATACAGCTCTCACAGACTATAGCTAAATTGCAGAGCATGGCCATGCTTCCCATCTTCAGGATTTAAGTAGCCCTTGATTTTCTGTAAGGTGAGACCCAAGTGCATGCCATATCCCCTTCCTGCATTCGTGATTTAACGAGGCAGACAGGAAGCTGTGTGATGCACTCCATCATGTCTCTCAGCTGTGTGGCAAGCAGTACAGCACCCCACACAATATAATGCTCCACGGCTAATGTGGGACCACTGAGACAAGTCACAGTGAATACTCCAAGCTAACGTACTAAAATGTTCAAATAACTGTTTGGAGAAAAGACTCCTGACATAGTCAAAGCTAAAATATAGAGCAGAGTCACAGAATCACTTGGGCTGGCATGTAGTCCAGCTTCCCTGCAATGAACAAGCACATCTTTAACTAGATCAGGTTGCTCAGTTTCACTCAATCTAATCTTAAATGTTCATGGGAATGGAGCATCTACCATGTCTCTGTGAAACCTGTTGCATTTTCACCACACTCATTATGAAAGAATTCTTATATCTACTCTTAAACCTACCCTTTGATACTTTTAAACCATTACCCCTTGTATTGCAACAGACCCAACTAAGAAGTTTGTCCCCATGTAAGTACTGAAAGGCCCCAGGAATGGCTCCCCAGAGCCTTCTCTTCTCCAGGCTGAACAACCCCAATGCTCTCAGCCTTTCTTCATAGGAGAGGTGTTCTACCCTTTTGATAATTTTTGTTGTCCTCCTCTAGATCTGCTCCAACTAGTCCAGGTCTTTCCTGTACTGAGGACCCAAGAGCTGGATGCAGCCCTGCAGGTGGGGTCTCACCAGAGCAGAGCAGAGCAGAGCAGAGCAGAGCAGAGCAGAGCAGAGCAGAGGGGCACAATCTCCTCCCTCGCCCGGCTGCCCACACTGCTTTGGATGCAGCCCAGGATGTGTTTGGCTTTCTGGCTGCAAGTTCACAGCGTCAGCTCATGTCCAGCCTCTCATCCACCAGCACCCCAAATCCTTCTACCCAGGGCTGCTCTCAATCTGTTCATCCCCCAGGCTGTGCTGATACCAGGGGCTGCCTGGACTGTGGGGAAGCACCTTGCACTTGGTCTTGTTGAACTTCATAAAGCTCACACAAGCCCAATCCTCAAGCTTGTCCAGGTTCCTCTGAATGGCATCCCACTCCTCAGGTATGTCAACCACACCACACAGCCTGGGATCATTGGCAAACTTGCCAAGGATACACTCGATCCCACTTTGCCATTGATGTAGGTATTAAACTGTACTGGTCCAAATATGCACCCCTGGGTGACACGACTTATCCCTGGTCTCCGTCCAGGCATTGGGCCTCTGATCAGTACTCTCTGGGTGCATCCATACAGCCAATTCCTTACCCACTGAACAGTCCACCCATCAAATCCATCTCTCCAATTTAGTGAGAAGGATGTTCTGTGAGACTGTGTCCAAGGCTTTATATGAGTCCAGATAGATGACACCCTTAACTCTTCCTTATCCACTGATGTAGTCACTCCATATCTGCTGGTTGAGACAGAAAATTGTGTGGGGAGCTTTCCCATGCTGCATAGGGTACTACTAATTGGGAAAGGGAATTCAACTTCCTTGCTCCTCTGGAACATCTGCCTGAGAAAGTTAGACAGGAAGCCATTTGCTGCACCATACTCAGAATGAATAAACACAAACAGTTTCTACTCTAAACAACAGTCTGATATAATATAAAAGGTCACTGAGCATTGCTCATGTCTTTCGCAATGATTCTCTTAGGAAATTAATGTATCTGTGACTTTCTATACTTGTTTTGTTTGAAACAAAGCCAATGGCTTTGCTATCAAATATCAGCCTTTGTAGACCTTCATCAATTTATTCTTTGGATTAAGTGCAGCCATATTAATTAGGTTGCATAACAAATGCTTGTGGAATCTGAATACCCTGAAGGACTTGAAAGGAATATCAATTTGGTTTGGACAGGCTATTAAAATCAAGCCCCTTGGGAGTGAACTGGAGATTTAAAAGTCTCCACCATGACTTCTGGAGCATATTAGTGCTTTCATGCAAGATGGCTCACTTTACCTTCCCCTCATTCCTTCACTTTTTATCAAAATGCACTCACTTTCAAGCAACTGAAGCCATTGTCCCACACCAACATCACAAGTGGAAGTTCTCTGATGAGGTTACAACCTCAGATTTAATGCCTCATTCTTGCATGTAGTCATGCAATTAAATTAGGCAGAACCCTGGAAAAAACTGCTTCACCTGCCATATGCTCATTCTCCCTCCATTCAGCAGCAGCAGTAATTTCCTGCTGGTAGCCTTCAGACATGGAAATACTTGCTAGAAACAGAAATGAGGTACTTCCAAAATGGAACCTCTCTTTTCAGCACTTGACAACAGGCAGCAGCCAGCTAGACTACATCATTGCACAGCAAGAAATTATCCCAGCTAAAGCACTTCATTCTACCTTGATACTGTGTAAAGATCATGGACATGTCATTGAGGGACTGGCTTTCACTGAGGGGAAGATAAGCCAGGTGCAGACCTGTTCTGCAGACTCATTTGAACTTAATTTTTAGCTCTTCCTATTGAAAAATGTTGTTTGGCTCACCCTTTATTGGGCACTTGAGAATTCACGCCAAATTAGAGGCACAGGCATTTAGATGTATTTTGTCTCTGCTGCTCAGACTGTCCACTGAATGGAATCCCTTGCTCTGCCATTTGGGTGACAAATGGAGATGTTTGGCTTTACAACCAAGTCTAGGTTGAGCTAATGGGAATTGGAGAAAGACAGTGGATATCCTCTCGTTCCATTCCATGGCTTGCAACGGAAGAAGCAGACTTTTCAGGCTTCATTAATTATGTACCTCTACAAAGCTTATTTTTCAGCAGAAAAAGGCTGTGATTCAGATACTCAACATTAGCAATTAGTTTGCCTGGAATAACAACTCTTCCCCCACCAAGCAATACCAGAGTATTTTTGTTTCAGACAGTATTTTGGCACATTGCCTTTGCTGCAAGCAAATATAGCTTAATCAGAACAGAGACCCCTTTTAAAAGATGGTTTTGGTTTCTTCTTGTCTGGTCTTATCTAAGAAATTACATGGTTGTTTCAGGCTAAAGTAGATGTTACTATTAGCAGTTAATGTGTCAACAAGCATTTCACCACCACTGCTCATTGCCCTGTATGAGAATGGCAGAGAAAGTGAAAAGGATGTCATTCATTAAAGGCCTGAGATGAAATATTCAAGAAATGCATCCAAATAAGTTGAGATTTCAGCCCAGATTATTAGTTCCAGTAGGTAGACAGAGGTAGACTTCTGGCTGAAACAGATAGAAATGCTTTAAGAAGAAACCCTTTCATAGCCACATTGTTCTGCTTGTTGCTCAAGAAAACAGCTGGAAGTTAGGATGGGGTTGACAGATTTTACACAAGCTCAAATCAAGTGCCAGAACCCACAAACATTTGTTCATCTTCTCTGTGTATTCAAATACAAAGTGCAAACTAGAGAGTGAGAAAAAAAATCTTATTCTCTTGATATCTGGTTACATTTCTTCATAAATACTCCATAAAATAAAATCCTAATTAGGATTTGCCCAAAGGACCACAAGGGACAATTCAGGTAAAGGTGATTCGTTAACCTTGGCTGAATGCCAGGTGTCCACTAAGCCACTCTCTCACCTCCCCTTCTTAACATGACCAGGAGAAAACAGGATGAAAAATCTTAAGAGTTAAGAACAGGGAGATCACTCGTCAATTACCATCACAGTCAAAACAGACTTGGCTTGGAAGATCGACTTAAATCATTGACAATTAAAAATAGAATAGGATGGTGAAAAGAATACCACCCTACACTCCCTCCTCCCCCCAAAAATTAAACTAGAACAAGATGAAACCCATTTTCTTTCTACTCCCATGCTCAACTTCACTCTTAACTCTTCTACCACTTGCCCTGTCCCGAGAGATACCGGGGGATGGAGAATGTGGGTTACAGTCAGTTGATAACACTTCATTTCTGTTGCCTTTTCCTCCTCACACTGTTCCCTACTCCAGCATGGGATCCCTCCCACAGGATACAGTCCTTCACTAAGTGCTCCAATGAGGGTCTTTCTGATGACCTGCAGCTCTTCAGGAACTGCTTCATCATGGATCTTTTCTATGGGACACAGTACTTCAGGAACAGAGTGCTCCAGTGTGGGTCCCCATGGGCCACAGGCACTGTGTGTGTTCCTCTGCATGGGTTTCTCCCCCTGCCAGGGGACTGCTCCAGTGTGGGCTCTGCATGGGCTGCAGCTTTCTTCAGGACACATCTATCTACTCTGTGGGGGCAGGGACACCACCTGCTTCACTATGGACTTGTCACAGCAGCAGAGAAACTTCTGCTCTGGTGGCTGGAACACCTCCTCCCTCTCCTTACTTGACCCTGGTGCTGCAGGACTGTTCCTCTTCTATTTAACTCACTCCTCTCTCACAGCTGCTGCACAAGGTTTTTTACCCCTTTTTGAACACGAATCCCACTGGTGCTACCAGTGACGGGGCCAGCTTTGGTCAGCAGTGTGGGTCCATTTAAGGGCTGCCTGGAACTGTCTCTGTCCAATATGAGGGCAGCCCCTGGTCCCTTCTCACAGAATTCAACCCTGTAGCCACCCTGATACCAAAATCTCCCCTCATAAATCCAATATGCTCAGACAGTGCAGGTAGGAAGATACAGCTAGAATAAGACACATAATATCATATAGATATGGCTGGTCTCCAGCAGAGAAACATGTGCAAGTTGAGTTTTTCTTTGAATAATTGAATATCAGTGGCAGAGTCAAAGAAAAAAGGATGTTCACAAATAAAACCATGCAGATCAACTTGCAGCAGCAAGAAATATTCATATGAATTGACAGAGGCAAAGAAGAAAAAGTATTTATGAGCTTATACATAGGGAAATGATTTTGTGTGATGAAGATAGCTAGAAAGAAAACCGTATTAGCACATAGGTAGGGCACTGCAAATCAAAGGTTCCAAGCAGAGACTGCCTAGGCAATCCAATCACTGTCTAGGCAGACCATTAAGAAAGATTTTGATTGCTTGTGAGAATGCCTCAGTAAAACAAGTATGAATTATTCAGTCATGTCCTTATGTTGTTAATGCTGTGAAAGTAAATACAAAAAAAAAGCCATAATATGCTTGTTTCTTAGCTTCAAGTCATTTTCAATACACTAGCAAATGTAAATTGTTTCTGTTAAAAAAAAAATCAACAAACCCAACTAATAAACAAAAGATAATTAACTAAAAACCCCAACAGTACAGACACGGATTCTCATTTGCAAACAGTGATACAGCTACTGCAATCAGCCTGTAGCATCAAATTTACTCTGAGTTCTACAGTACATTCATGGCTGGTCACACCATCACATTTCCAACTGCCTTCAACTCTTGTGTAGTAAACCTATTTACTGTAAATCTTCAAAGCATTATTTCCATAAAGGTGTTGGCTTAGAAAGTTATACAGCCAAGAACTACATACAGGACTCATCCGAACTGCATTTTCTGGGAAGGACACAATTAACAGATATTTTTTTCATAGCAACATACATGCTTGATAGAAACAAAATAAATTCAAATATCAGGAATGAGAGGTCCCACATTCTGCTATGTGCCTTAAAAAGGCTTGGTATAATTCCCACTGAGAACAGTGGAAAGATTCAATGGAAATTATTGGTAGCAGCGACTATATTCTGTATGAATTCTCATTCCTTCATATTTAAACACAGCAGGAACAGACACTTCATCAGGTTTTGAGTTGGAGAGTTAAAAAATGCAGGAGCTGGAGGTCCAATTTTGTCCCAAAGGGAGTGAGGTTAAAATGCTTGTATGCTTTTGACAACCCTTTCCTAGCCGAATGTGTATATTTTTCCACTGGGCTATTATTTATTTAATAAAACTAATGAATATAATATGGTCCAAAGACAAACAAACCCCAAACTCTCAAAGGTACTCTTGTGGCATTTGTGACCTTCTAACTACAGCTGAGCACCTCTTGGAGCAGGTCTGGAGTGTGTTCTCAAGCGTCAAGTGATTCCCACATGGTCTTTGGCTACATCAGCAGAACGGGCCACAGTGTCCACAGCTATACAGGTAAGACCAGAAGGGTCCTGGCCAGCTCCTTCCCTTCAGACTACTTGGGCAGGAAGAGCTGTCCCACACGTGCATTCCCTCCCACACGTTTTCAGGCTGTGCCAGGGAAGGCACCTTTGCATCTCGGCCGGTGTGACAGATTTCCTGTATCCCCATGCTGTTGTTACATTTCCCAGTTAACAAATCCAGGACAGGAAAACAGCAGAAACCTGTGCATTGCTGATCACCACGCTGGAGGTGACTGCATTTCCAGGACAGCTGGCAATCCCTTTAAACAAGCATGCACACAAGAAAATAATCCAATTAGGTACTTGAAGATTCTTCAGGAAGAACAACAATATAGTATATGGAAGATTTAGTGTAACCATGCAATGGGTTTGGTATAACAATGCTAGCAAGAAATCTTAGAGCTAGCCAATTAATGAAATAGTCCCTTTCCTTCAATATGACAGCTATGTAATGTTCATTTAGTACTCTTAAAAGTTACATAAAGAATAGCTGTCTTGGAAAGTGAGAAGCTTTAATTATTTTTTGTGTTGCTGTACCACCCAAAGTTCAAATAAACAATAAAGACGGTAAGAGTGAAGTATCTTATCAAAACATGTATTCCTAAGATCTTTGTACTAACAGTGAGATATATAGAGAAGAACTCTTTGTTTAAGGGACAGAGAGTATCAATCAGAAAGTCTTGACTACATGTCTCAGGACTAAAAGACATCACTTTGTAGCTCGTAACATTTTTTCACCACAGTAACAGTCCTTGAAATAGTACAAGGAAGACATTCTCTGAAGGCCCTCCTAATCTGTAGATCCTCTGAATTTGAACTATGTCTGCAAAGGTGTTGAGTTGATTGTTCTTTGGCAAAGTGAGCAGTGAAAAATGGAGAAAGAAGGCGATACCACAAAAACAGGCTGAGAACCAAGTTCCAGAAACAGACTGGATCAGCACTGAAAGAACTTATGCACAACACAAGCTGCATGAGAGGTTTGGAATCTATAGTAGTTTCACATTCATCAATTTTAACTTTTCCCAGCCAATGCACCAAATTTGTGATGGTTTTTGTGCTTAGTCTTTTTTTGTTCTGTGAGACAGACTTCTAGGAGGAAAAAGGCTAAACAGGCCCAACTTCAAAGTTGCAAAGATAGTTTTATTAACACACACTAAAGGAAGGGGGAAAAAAAGGAAAAAATTGAAATTAAAAAAAAGAGAATTTGAACCTTTCAAAACCCTTCTCTCTTCCCCACAAACTGCTCACTTTCTCACAACAACATAGAGAGACAAAATTATGATTTTCAGTCAGCTTCACTATTTAAACATAATCATCCCTCACTTTGGGAGAGAAGTCTCTCTTGATCTCCCTATAGAATTTCCCCACCATTTTCTTGTGGGGAAAAAAACACCTGGCACAAAAAAACAGCCGCCCCGTAAAAACCCTGCTTCTGTGATCCCTCCCATTAGCAGTTTCCCAGGCTGCTCATGGGTCATGGGTCTAGACTTTTGCATATTAGGGTGTCATCTTTTAAAGATGCACAACTCAAAGAAACAAAGGATCCTTCTTCTCGGGGAACAGAGAGATCTTCTCACTTCTTCACCGCACAGTGGACTCGTCTCTATCTCTGTTCAAGCATCTCATAAGATCAGTATTACTTAGTCCATCACATACACCTTTGTTCAAAATCCTCACACATTTGCACAACATCTCCCTAAATGCATATCTTCCCATGATTTGAAGGGATATGTTAGTCCAGTTTCCATGGTTTACATCCAGAGAAGTCCAGTCAGAAATGTCCACTTTCTCAATCCCTCCTTCCAATAATTTTTATCAGTTCTTTTGCTGACTTCGTATCATGCTGTCTTTCTACTTAATAAATCACTCTGTCCTTCTTCTCTCTCTCTCAGGGAAAGGGTTGGAGTTTTGAAAGCTTCATCTTGCCCAGGAAGGGTTAAATCTGCCCAGGTCTGCGATGGTCAGTGTGATCAGCCACTCTGAAGAGGCGGGCTTTTTTCTCTCCCCCGTTTCCCTCTCAGCCCCGGAGTCACCGGAGGAGGTGGAGTGGGGGCAATCCTTGCCCACCCCTCGGTGGCAATCGGGGTGGGCTCAGCCCAGCTGGGCCCAGAGGTGTTATCAGGGGCCGCTCCCTCCCGGCTGGGCTGGCTCCAGGCCTCCAGCTGCCTCCCCTGCCCGCCGCCCAGGCCCAGAGGCACAGCCAAGCCTGAGCTGACTGCCCCCAAGGGGAAGGGAGCAGCAGGGCCAGGCTGGGCCATCCCAAGAGAACGGCCCCGCTGATTGTGAAAAACGTGAAATGATTAATTCATGTTCTTATGGTAAATTGGAAAATTATAAAATTGTATAAAATTGCATTGGGTAAAAGTCTATGTTTTAGGAGACCTTGCAGCAGATGGTGAAACTAACAACCCTGAAAAAGCAGGCGCCCCCATTCAGAAAAGAGACAATAGGCTTACGGGAAACGGAACAGCCTCCTGGAGCACCGCAGAGACCCATCGAGACAAGGTGGCAGAAACATCAACGGTTCCTGACTACTCCCTCTCCGGTCATCATCCATATCTCGATCATTCATCAACCATAAGGATCTATAGAAATTGGACATTAACATATGAACTGAGAAAAAAACTCTTTTCAGCCTGGTCGGGGAAACTCCTGAATTTGAATAGCTAGTCGGGAAACAATGGGAAATATGGGGAAATATTGCCGAGGGCAGAATAAAGTATATAAGAACCAAGCCCCGAACCGGGCTAATTTGTGAACCGTTGGGGGAGATAGCAGGCTGCCAGGCCCTGTATCTCACGGTTCACCCTTGGCATTTCCCGGGGAAACTATGTCAAGTATCTCCGCTGTTGGTGGGTTATCGAAATTCTGTGATTTGATCTTTTTTAATAAACCAAATTATTATTTTAATTGGAATATCATATTAGCAATTATAACACTGATGTTACCTGTTCAAGTGACCGGGGGGAAAGGGACTGCCTTGGACTCACCTACAATTTTATATGGTTATTCCTCAAAGCTGCATCTAGCTTCCTCAGTGGTCAAACAATATGTCAATATTCAAAAATGGACTCTGATAGGTGCCTGTCTCAAAGCAATTCTAAGGTCCTGACAGGGAGCTGTTTCTACTTTAACTAAAAACCAAACTGTGTCAACCTATAACAGAATCATAAGCAAATACATCATCTTTTTGTTTTTGCCTTTCTTCAAAGAAACAAAACTTCACATAAACTTCAAAAATGAGGAAAAGGGTACACAACCTGGGTGCAAATAGTGCAGAATTTGTGCACTCAGTAAGCATGACTGTCATTTTCTCAGTGCCTTGTTGGTGCCTGATAAAACATGTTGCCTTGTGCAGGAGCTCCTAAGGTATATTTGTGTGTAACACAGGAAAGAAAGATTCTGCAGATAAGGCAAAGAAGAGGGAGGCAAAAATACTTATCAGCATGGGTGAGCTTTAAACATACAGTAAAGTAGCAAAAGATAAGCACTATATCAATGCTCATGCTCACACATTCCAGCTGCATGGGGAAAGGAAACATAAACGAAAGAGAAAACTAGCAGAATATTACCCTAAACTTCACAGGGAAGGGGCCATGTGCAAAGCATATGCAGTTTACCAGGAATCACTGCCAAAATGCATTTGCACCCAGTCTGGTGGGTGAATGTGCCAAGTAACCCTTCTGCCTTCTGTCAGCAGAACATAGGAAAGGTTGAGAGGGCACTGGGGGACATAAAGGAAGAAAAATGCCACAAGCTCCTTCTGCTTCAGCTAGAATACTGTTGAAAGCTATAAAATGTGTAGTAGAACTACTGCAAAACACAAATATAGAGATGTGGCTATTTACACGGTTCTTAAAGCAGTGCTAGTAGGAAAAAGAAAGTCAAGAAAGAATATATTTTTCTTTTCCCCTTTTCCTTCTATTTTTCTGTTTATTCCATCACATTGCTCTGTTTCTCTGTTCTGCTAAACACAGGTTTCTTTCTAGAACTACTGTCTTTTTCATAATATTTCTTTCTTCTTTTTATTCTTTCTTGTGCTCCTCCTGCTTTTGTGTTTGTCTCGTTTTTGCATGGATTCTTTTCATTGCCTTTCTCTTCCTGGATTTCTGCCCTCCCCTCTCCCTGCAATGGAGGAAGCAGCTGGGAAGCTGTTCCAGCATTAGCCTCCACAGTGAGCACCCATTAGGAATGTAATTGACTTGCTTCATACCTTTGCAATCAATTCCCCACTCAGCAGAAACCAAATGCTAAGTCCTGGGTAGAGCTAGACGGCCTCAGGTACCTGTTAAGGAAAAGAGGTGCCTCAGCACCAAACTTCCAGTAAAATCCATTGAACTGAGTGACAACTTGCAAGAACACAGGCAAAAACGCTGGACAGGATCAGGATCAGGAAAGCCACCAGGAAGCCCAGGCTAGAGTGGGAGTCAAGAAAGTTGTGAGGCAAAGCAGCGTGCAGGATGCTTTTATTGTCTATTAAGGAGGAACAAATGCGGAGGGAAGAAACATATACATAAAATCTCTTTGTGATTATGATGATTTCCTTTAGTGTGGTTGGACTATGGAGAATAGGTTTGATGGGCTGTGTTTTTATTAGCAAATTGAACATACACTGGCCATAGGCTCAGCACAGTCCCATAGTCATGGATACAGCCCAGATCATTAGTGCACTGCCAGGCAAGGTTTTGGCTCTGGCCACGTATCAGCCACTCTGACCTCTCAGAAGGGAGCATGCACCAGAGATTGCTCCAGGGCACAGCACAGATGAAGGCATTGTGTTCGGCAGGGGAAAGAGAATTCAGCTCTCATGGGCATGACCCATGGCATACCACTTGCCTAAGAGCCAAAGAACTGCTATGGATTTTTTTTATTTACTAATATAAATCCCAGAATTACAAAATAGTTGAGGTTGGAAGGGACCTCTGGAGGTCATTTGGCCCAATTTCCCTGCTCAAGCAAGGCTACCTAGAGCCAGCTGCCCAGGTCCATGTCCAGAGGACATTTGATTATGTTCAATACTGAACAGTCCACAAGATCTCCAGGCATCCTGTGCCTGTGCCCAGTCACCCCAGCAGCAAAAAGAGTATTTCAGTTTGTGCCCACTGCCACTGGTCCTGCCACAGGGCACCACTGAAAAGAGCCTTTTTCTGTTCTCTGTGTGCTCTCCTTTCAGGTACTCACAGAGTGTTAAAATCCTCTCAAGCCATCTCTTCAGCCTGAACCATCCCAGATCTCTCAGACTTTCTGCTTAGGAGAGATGCTCTGGTCCCCTCATCCTCTCAATTGCCCTTCAGTGGCCTATTTCCAGTACATCCATCTTGTACTGGAGAGCTCATAACTGGAAATCCACCTGGAAGGGCACCATGTACTGCTACATGGACATGTAGCATGAAAATTTCTTCATTCCTTAGTCCAACCAGTAGGCACAAGGGGCAAGATTGCACCAAGCTGGCCTTGTGCCCTACCCTGTCCTCCCACGCTATGATACTATTCACCATCCTCAGCCTTTGTGCTGCCTTGTAGGCACATAAAACAAATCCTCAGTTTCATGTTTAGAAAAACCACTGTGAGGGTTCTAGCCCACTTCTCCAATATCCACACACCCTGCAGAAAACATGGAAGAGCAAGGGCAGGGAAGCATCCCATGAGTCCCAGAGAGGGTTCAGAGTCTTTACTACATTTATTCTCAGAATGAAACTGATGACTTGAGGAATTATTATTTTTCTCCAAGTAGAAATCAAGCATCAGAAACCAAATCTGATTTTTTTAGAGCCCACAAACAAGTAATTTTGTTTGCTTCTTTGCTGGGAAGAGAGCCAGCTTGTAGTGATGAAAGTTAAATTTTAAAAAGCACTCAACTGTTTGCTGCTTTAAAAGCTGATTTAAGACGTTTAGTGCTAGAAGCTGTTAACTAATGGAAAACTCTGTCACTATGTAGTTTTCTGTCAAGACAGACACCTCTTTCACTGTTCTTTAATGCTTTTATCATATAAGACTTCATAAACTTTGAGAGATTACTATCTCTTCCTGTTTATTTCTCACTGAGAATATTCATAAAGAATCTTTTCCCCCTTTGAGGGCCTATACAAAAATAAAAGGGAAGACAGGATGGTAGTGGGGGAGCTCACCTGGGACAGTTTCACTTGTGGAAGATCAGCAATGGCCTCAAAGAAGGAACCTTCCAAATCCTTGTCCTTAACTCAGACATAAGACCTATAAGAAAGAATCCGTTTCAAAAGAAGATAAACAACCTTTGCAGTACTACTCACCATTAATCAAAATCTTCAATTAGCAAAGATCCTCCAGGACAAGGCCCAGTAAATTCATGAGAGGGGAAGTCCAGGAGCAGCTTTTCATCATCATACAACTCTGGTGTCGTTGGAAGTAATTTTGCAGCCAGCTGAGCCAGCAGAGACGTGTAACAAGGACCCAAGGCCATAGGATGGCATAGTCTGGAGCCACCCCAACCAATAACATTCCTGACAGGGGACTTGGGTTTTCCAGTAGTCCCCCACACCAACATGGTGCTGCTGCCACTCAGAGGATGCAGCTGCACTTCAGCTGCGACCCTGTACTGGTGTGATAAGACTGGAAAATACAAAAGTATTTTTTCCTGGGATATATTCCAGAATATCAAAGAGAAAGGAAACACATTAATATCAGTATGGCACTCAGAATTCCCTGGGCAACAGGGCAACAGAAGCAGCTAGGTCAAGCTGGTGTTAAGACAACAACTTTGAAACAGGTCATGTCTATAAAGTATAATGTGTAGAATACTAAAAGGCAAAATCCTAAGGGGAATAAAAAGATAGTTGAAGCTAAGCGTTATGAAGTTTTGACTCAGCAAACAGTAAGTTTAGAGTAATAAAAGGTGGATGATATCATACAGCATGCAGCACAAGCAGAACAGAGCTCTGGCCTTGTGTTCTGGTATTGCATCTGGAGTCATGAAGACAGAGCTAGTGAAAAGTGGTAAGGGAGCAGATAATCAAGTGTATGCACCCCACTGTGGCATCCAGTCTTTCTCCTTTTAAGATGGGCAGAATGTAAAACTCAGACCAGTGTTACAACAAGGAAGCATTGAAAACTAACCTTTTCTTCATGCCATTAGATGGATCAGGCTGCAAACACAGAAATCAGCATTTGTTTTGCTTGCATGCCTTCATACTTAGAGTATAGAATTAAGTATATTAAACATACAGTTTAGCACATGAAGAATACATGATTAATAACAATTTTACATTCCCTACACATGCTACATTTCAAAACACTTATCTTTTTCTTGGGTGCAGTATGGTACACAGTAACTAAAGCATACTTACCACACAATGGAATTAATTATACACTCAATGATTTCAAGAGCAGAACTACTCCAGTGCTCCAGAAAGAGTTATAGCAGTATTAGTACTGTAATACTTGCACTGTAAGCCCGTAAACTGGAGTAATCCTGTAAATCCTGTAAGGGAATGTCATGATACGGAACTAAAGTCATCAAAATATTTGTGCTTTGACTTACAACTACAGCAGATGCAGATACATGTAAGGTAATCTCCTCTTCTGCAGGAAAACATTTGGCTTTCAAAATTACTCACACACTGTCCCACTGTGGTCTGCAATCTACAGCACAGTAGAGTACTAATGAGGCAAAATAACAATGTACACCAAACAGCATGTGAGCATAGGCCTCACTCTAAGTGCACAGTCATCCCTTTCAATGGCATCAATTCTGTCTTTTTTTTCTTTTCCCCAAGGTGAAAAAATAAAACAAACAGCAATGAGAACAGAAATTGCTCCCGTGAGAATTTTGTCAGGATCTCTCTGTTTCTAGCATGTTTCATTTCAAGGGACTGAAAGAACCCTCCTCCTTTCTCACCAAAACCTGGTTTTCAGTGGAGGTCTTTAGACTGACATGGTCACCACCATCACAAAGGCAGAGAAGTGGTGGGGGAAAGAGAGAGGCTCAGGTATTTCAGCTGTGGCTAAATGCAGAATTTAAGCTAACAAGGTGGGTTTTTTCTTCAGCTTCATGATCTTAAGAGATTCATTTTTACTGATGGTAGATTTGTTTTCACTTTCTGATTTGTTTTAAATCTTTTAAAAACAAATTTCCTTTTTGTGCTCACTGATTGTTTTTGGTTTAATCTCATGGAACTTATCTCATTAACATGTGAACTTCACATATTATCAGGTCTCTGTTCAATTCCTGACCCCTGAAGTAACATAGATTTTCTTCATTGTCTTGTTGTGAGCTCCCTAGGATATTTATTTTCTCTCTTGCATGTGTTTTACCAGAACTTAACAAAAAAGCATTCTAATCTCAGCAAGGGGTCTCTAGTTACCACCTAATACCATCACAATTTTATTGGGCAAATAAACTAAACCTTCAGCGTTCAAACAAAACCAGAATTCATTCCACCCATCAAAAAGGTCTAGCTACGAACCCCTTATCTATCTGATTCCCAAATTCTCCCCCTTCATCATCGCATTTTATTTCAAAGGAAGTTCTGTGTGGGCATGTCTGTATTTTTGTTCTTGCTTACAAACATATTGGGTCCACAGTTGTTGCAGCCGTGAGGCCTGGTGGGCCTCTCTGGCGGTCAGTCGCCTAAGGGCAGAAATGCCCAGTCATGGTGACTAGGACAAAATAACCCTTCTCCCGCGCTCGGACCCTCTCTTATCTCCCTGTAAGACAATAGGTCACTTTCTACCCCAACTCATACTATTGCACCACTTCTCAAAACCTCGGTACCCTATAAAAACCCCACTTTTCCCCCAGCTCAGTGGAAGAGCTGTCCCTGAAACCCTTCACGGAGAATGCTAATAAAGATTCATCTGTGGAACTTCATACGGCGCTTCTCCTCTCTCTCCCTGCGTCTGCCAAGGCACCTTAGCAACCTTATGAGCTGAGAATCACTGCAAAGAGCTGATCACTGCTAAGAGCTGAATATCACTATAACTGAGCTTGCTAAGTGTTGCCTGTGCCTGGGAGCTTTGCCGGAGTTGCTTGGGCAGGGGGGTACGTAGGTGCATCCCTAACCAGGAACAACCAAGGCAGCCGAGACTGACTGAAGCTACCGGGAGAAAAACAAAACACAGTCAACCTTATAAGATGTATTATAAACTAAGAAAGGGAGGCCTCTTCTGTACAATGTTGATTTTTCTGATAAATACCCCAATTTATAAAGTCTTGAAAACCCCAGAGATGCTTTTCCTTATTATTTTACTAGATAGGAACCAAATTCTAACTTCTCCAGGAAGGAAAGACTAAAAGTGTGTGGCAACAGATTTAAAACAGTGAGAAGCCTGTGAAAAGGGCAGGACTGCATTTTGTTTAATCCTGACTTTCATCCTGACTGTGAATGAATTGAAAAGCAAATGAGAAATGAAACCATCAGACAGGGCCTAGTACTTAGATCAGGATTGATAAGCTAAGCAGCTTCTTTCAGTAAGAGAGAGTGAGAAAGCAAGTTCCACTTACCTCTCATTACAGGTAAGTGAGAATACATTCCCATTTCTGCACTACATCAGTTCAGTGAACTGCAGCCCTTAGAGAACACCAGATTGTTGGAATCTCTCATTGTCCTTCACTAATCAGCTACTCAAACACTACCTCTCACCTACTAATGACACCATAAAATAATACAACATACCATTTTTCTGGTTACCTTTAGTTTTACCTGCAAAAAAAGGGGGGGAAGAAAATTACTGAGTTGAGACACAAACTGGAAAGATGTCCTAGAAAATTCCTTTCACAGTTATATTTATTAAATCACCCTAGGGGAAGATCTGTATTCATATCAACACAGGAAGGGTGCAAATCCTGCTTTATTTTTCAGTGGTAGACAAAAACAGTTCAGTGCACAAAGACATAATCAATCCTTTTATGACTAATTTTGATATTTGGGTAAGAGACTGGAGTCTAATGAGGGGTTTTGGTGATTTGTGCAGATTTTCCCTTGCTTTGGAGCAAAATACACTGCTTCAAACCAGATTTACATGAGCTCTGATTTGGATACAATTAGAGCTCACAAAAAAATAATGACTACACTGTAGAGATAATTACTTCCCACTTTCCAAGTTATTTTCCCACTGAAAAATGCTGTTTGGTCAAAAACGGCGCTTATGGAAACATTGTTTTTAATTAAAATGCTTGAGTCCAGGGTGGAATCTGGAGAAGGACAAAGTAACAAAATAGCTCTGCAGCTAGGTCATTCGGTGAGAATGGATAGAAAGTTCCAAACCCATTGTATTTGATTTGAAACACAAGCTGAAAACCAGAGGTTTCTCAAACCTCATGTAAATGACCAAATCATGGCATTGTTCACTATTCTTATAATTTGGAATACTCACTCTCCTAAAATAATCATCTTGTCTCCTTTTATATATTTTGCCTTCATTTCATGCTAAACTTTTTCCTTTTTTTCACATTTTCTATTAAATAAAATCAGCGTGGTTGTGCGATTTTCCAGTCTGTGTCGTGAATACTTTTTTTTAAACTTGACTTCTTAATAGTTTATGACATCAGCAATTTGTGAGGACTAAGAGCCAATATTCAGCTGTTGTAAATCAATGTTCTGCAGCAGTTTCCCTGCAGGTCCATTGATTCATAGCAGCTGATCTTCTGACGAATGTATTCCAGTCAGAGGATAGACAAGACAAGGTAGGACCTTAACATGACAAGAAGCAATAACGTAACTTTGTGACAAAGCCCAGTAAAAAAAGATATCCAGGGAAATGGCTGGGCAAACACTATGAACCTCCTCTGTTTATTAAATAGAAGGAGACTGCTCTGTCAATGACTGGAACATCATGCAGTATTTATCCTTTCCTTCAATAAACATCGATTGTAGGCTTGGTGGCACATCCTCTGTTCAATAGCAGATAATACCTGAATGCAGATTTCCTCTTTATATATGCTTCAGTATTCTTTGCACACACACACAGAAAGAAACCTGAACACATGCTCCTGGGTGTGGAACTCTTCCTGCATTTAAAACCAAGCTGGCAGTACTTAATATGAAACAGATATAAAAATCAAAGAAAGGAAGACATTGTCCAGAAAGAAACTACTACCATGATCTTACACAAGACAATCTAGGAAGCTTGTTTTAAGTGCCAGCTGGGTATTCGTGTTGGATAAGATGCTAGTAATTTCTACATCAGAAACTACAGAAATTTTTAATTATACTTACAGAATTGTAATTCTGCTTTTCTGCTTGAAAGCAGAATTACATGGCTTGCTATAACCAAGTGTTTACTTGTGTAGAGTCACATCCTGTCTTCACATTTTAAATTACACTTATTTTTCTTGCATTTGCAGGGAGTCAGAGGGATGGCAAGACGGGGGAGGCTTCTATTCGCCTCATTATTGTCTAGGTTTTTACAAAACTTTAGCAGAAGTAGTACTTGTTCTGGGAACTAAAGTTAAGGTATAAATCCCCAACTCTTCCTGTCTCCAACAAGAGAAGTACTACATTTAGTTTTGTTTCAGTCATCTGGTATGTCCTCTGTCACTCACAAACCTGCAAGATTACTGAAACAGCTTTGGTCGCTTGTTCAACAGAGGCAAATCTTGCCATGAGTCTTAAAATATCAGGGCACATCTAAGATGATCTGGCCTGGTGTACCCCCTTAAAGGCCTAGATTGTCTCCAGTTGTCATTAGTACTAATTGTGAAAGATTGCTATTGAGCTACAAGCGACGACTGATACAAAAGAAACATTTTAACTTTTTTTTATCCTTTTGACGTATTTATCCTCAGAGTCAGTAGTGCACAAACTTTTCTTGGCCTTTGTCTTATAATCAATGTACTTTTCAAGTGATTTCCAGTTACTTTTCATGTCCCTCATTAAATGCATCACATTCTGTTCACTGATCCTTCTGATACCTTTATCTCTGCCTACCCATGGTGTACTTTGAGACTTGTCCCAGCTCTCTGACCTGCACTCCAACTTCTGTATTTTTTTATTCCTTGTGTTAAAGTTCAGTGAAGAACTTACAGTTTAACCAAGTTGGTTTATTTCCACATTTGTTTTACCACTTTACTCTTAATATTAATCCATGAAAGAGTCGTGAGTTAACTTCATCTTGTTTTCCTTTCAGATCTGAGCCTCACAAAACACCCCATGAATTCCCAAAGATAACTGAAATCCACCTTCACAAACATCATTTTGATTTTCCAGTTTCTCCTTTATCCCTTCCTTGAAGATGAGAAATACTGTCATTTCATGATCAAATCCATACATTTGGTCTATATATAAATTTCCAGTTACTCAAAAAATAACTGCTGAAAAAAAATGCTTTTACCCATTTTGGGTTGGGAACATAGCTAGCACTAGTTCCTTATCTCTCAGTCTCAGAGTATGTGTAATTCCTGGCACATTGCTTAGCTGCTAGGATTCACATTTAGCCTCTGTTGTAGCTGATCACTGCATGAATACTATAAAGGAGGAAAGCAGACTTCCAAAGTGAAAGACAAGACCAATTTAACTCACTTCCTTCCACTTCCACTGTAACAGAATTTGCAAGGAAAGGGTGAAGATTCACAGCCTGTTCTTGGCTTTCCATGTGTTTGTAGTCACATTTAACTTTTGAAAAATGGTGTGATCTCCAGCAGCCAAGGGCTTGTGTCATCAATATGAGGGGGATGGAGCAAACGCAAACAATTAAGTTTTGTTAGATACTTCAGAGAATTTTCAGACATGGCATAAATTCACGGCTCTAAGAATATGAAATATTCATGTAGATACGATTACAAGATATTTCATTATTTATCATGTTCAGTCATTCATATCCTGTTACAGAAAAATAATAACTTTACTATCTAATCCAGGCAAATCCCAAATTAAACAGAGCAAAATGTGTGTGTGGAAGGAAGAGGAACAAACCTTTTTTTAGCTGAACTTTAAACTTACTCTGGAATCATCTGTTGACTCCAGCTTAGTGCAGAGTGTTTGATCCAGTAACAATTGGCTTGGGTAACTCAAAATGATGCCTCAGAATATGGTTTGATAAAAGGTTACTGGTTTCTAGAAAAGAACCTAAAATTCTCAGTGAGATGGCTGTGTTCCATATAGAGATTGCAAAGAAAGCAGTCTGCAGCAACCAGAAAGAGTGGAGAGCCACGTGAAATCAGCCTTATATTGTTTTGAGCATATGAACAATGTAATGCAAAAGGACAAGGGTGCCTTTTCAATTTTTTACTTCTCAGAAGTGGCAGACGTATGTCTTCTGTAGCTTGGCATCTACAGTCCTTACCCAGCTCCTATGTGTGGACTTCATCTCAAAGCCAAGAAGCCAAGATCACATTTTGAAGCAGAGTACAAGATGGAAACCCAAATTGTGAAGATTTATATGTGCAGAAGTTGTGTACAGCCTGGATGTGGCAATGATACCCATTCTTTTTAAGCTTTGACTAACAAGTAATTCCATACATATTAAGCTAAGGATGGAGAGCACAGTCTGGCATTATGTTCAGTAGTTTGTACCAGGGACAAAGCAAATAATTATGCAAGATCAAAAGAAGAAAATTCATTACTTTTCTGTGGGAAAAAGATGAGATTCATCATCCTTGGGATAGCAAGAAATACCATCTCACCTATAAAGATCTCCCTTCCATTTCTCTCCACTTAGTACATGTCACTGTGTTAGATAATGATATCAGTGCATGTGACATTTTCTCTCTAATTAACCTGCTTTTAATAAAGTTAATAAGCAAATGAAAGAACTATGAAAAATATTTTTTAAAAACACAAACATCATATTTGATTTTAGAAAAGGAAAGGGGAGAATAAGAGCTTTCCAGCAAGTGTGAAAATGCACTAGAGCCACTGTGAGCATGGACAATTCAGAGATTCTCTCCTGTGGCTCACAGCCCCATAGTTAGAGGTGCTCAGATCTTTCCAGGGACTCCTGCAAGAGTTACAGCTTTCAGTGGCCTTATGAGAAATGCATATGAGTGGATATGCTTTGCAGTGTAGGGTCTTACAGACAAGTAGTTGGCTAGGATATATGATTCTGTGTGTCCCTAAAAGGGCACAACAGAAGCACCTATCGATTCTCTGCCCCGCAATTCAGCAGTATATTAGACAAAGTGCATAATGCACCATGCTACGTACATTGTATTTATCTTCCCAAAGAGTTATTGTTTGGAGAGTGTTCTTCAGTTTCTTTAGTCTATGGGTCTGTCTCATGAATATTGAATGTTTGTTTTCTTGCATAATGTTGTACTTGGAAGAAAACACCCTGAATCCAGCCTAACAATAAGTGTCCCCAGGAACAGAGGAGAACATATACAGCTAAAAGCCCTGCAAAACTTTCACAATTGCAAACATTGATGAACTGCTGTATTATTCCTAACATAAGCACATGATAAGGTTAGTAATGTCCTACACTTTTGCTGAACTGTAGCATCACTGAAGAAATGTAATATATCCAAGCCATGCTTGTGGGCTTGGACAGAAACACAGTTCACTGTTGAACATCACAGTTAGGGAAAGCAAAATAAAAATAATGAAAATCAAGGTAAATCATAAATAATTAATTTGTACAAAAAAAAATCTAAATTTTGTCTTTTTAGCAAGAGCATGATTGTCATAAAACATGATCAATTGAATTTCTGTTAGTCATTTGAAACGTTCTTAACCCTTTCTTTTGATTAGCAATGAAAATATAAACAGATGAATAAAAATTCACCAGATAAATAAGTATTCAGGAATTATTCCTGCTTACCAATACAAAAAATAAATACATGAATATCTAAATTTCAGTTTTATTGTGCAGTTCTAATAATTATATTAGTAGCATTTTTTAAAGATTAAATTATTGTCTTTGGAACAGTTCAGGATAGTGACTCAAACTCATAAGAGTGAAGAGGTTTTTTAGACAAAACCAACAAACCAACCTGAGTTTATCTCCCTGTTACGTTAAAATATATCTGGAGCATTAGACATTCATTAATGTGAAGTGTGGGCTTTATGTTCAGTAGTGTCCTAGGATGTGGTGACTGATTCCACTTCAAAACATTTTGATCAAACAGTTTATCATTGTATTATTTATGGCTGGAGACGATAGACTGTCTTCTGATGGACTGGTAACCCACTGGAAATCTTTGCCCCTCACCAAGCCTGAAGAGATTTGACACGATTCTCCCTGAAATAAGGACCTGAGAGCACATTGTTCATGATCTGAACTCTTTTATAAAGGATGTCACACAATGCCAGCCCAACAATGCCAGCTGGAGGCATGTCCAACAAGAGCGTCATCAGATCCAGCACTACACTGGCACGGATGAGCATTTCAGGAATGGGTTATCCTGACCAGGTAGCCAAGAACCACTTAACTACACACATTCAAACAGTGGGTGCTCTATTGTACTGCTAGAACAAGAGGATGACGTGTACCGCTCTTGTGAGGCTGATGATTATAAAACATCTGCATTGCTGTCCCCCCACTGCCATTATCTCCCCAAGAACTGTATCCTCAGGCAGAATCCCAGCAATCATGTGAGCAGCTAGATCATGTCACTGAATCCCAAAAAATATGGAAGGTACATCACCATGAGGGCAACCAGCACCATCAATCGGATCAGGAAGGACAAAGGTGTGATGGCTGCACGAGGAGACACCCACTCTGCTCCTCTTAAACACAAACTGGAGCAGGTGCCTGGTACCCCTAGCTCAGCTCAGTTCCAGCAGGCTGCTCCTAACAGTAAGCAGCACATATCAAGGTTTGTCTGCTTCCAAAGAATCATTCCCCTCAGCTTTACTTGTTCTGTCTGGGTGATAATTGTTGTCTGTTGTGGATTCACAGGATCATTAAGGCTGAGAAAGACCTTTAAGATCATCAAAGTATACATCTATATGTGTTCTTAGTCCCTAGTGCTTTCAAAATACATTTATATTTAATAATTCAGAAAAAAAATCTCCATTTAGAAGCATTTCATCTGCTTTTTTCAGGGAAGGCTCACTCACTAAGGGACAGTAGGGAGATTTTTTAAATAGCTCTGATTTAACTGTTTCCTTTTCCTCAGAGTCTGAAGATGTTGGACAGGTTGAAATAAGTTGACCTCCTGGAGATTATGATTATGATACGGCGGTCACAGAGGTAGGTGTTTCTGAACATGGTAATACCAGGACACAAATAAATAAGTGTTGGACATGGCACATGACACGTAACCCTCCCTCACAACATCAAAGAGATATTGCTGGGCCATCAGTATTAGAGCAGCCTTGTCAAAAGTGGGGAATATTGGCTTCATCCAGTGGGCAATTTCTAGGACTTCTAAGTATCTTCTTTACAGAACTCTTAGATCAAATTCCTTTCTTCAGCTCACTGCAAGGCAATCAGAGTTCATGTCCAAAGAACACTGTTATTTTTTTATTCCATTCTAACCAATCAAAAAACTGTGTAGCACTTACACCTCCCATGGATGTTTCTGGCATTTCTATTTGAACAGGAATTGTCAGAATAACAATTAATATTTTGCATCCAGGTAAATTCAATTTGCTTCCATACTAAGAAGAATAATTTAAAAGCAGAAATGAAATAACAAGGCTCTAGCTGTCCTGTCTACTAACACATCAAACAGAAACACTATGTCTTCTGAAGACACTAAAAAGCCCTTATTGGCTGTCCAGCCTGTCCAGTGTCAAATTACTTTGCTATTCTTACATCCTGATTCTAGTTTTAGCATAGAAGAAAACATGCAAATATTTGGAAGACAAAATGCTAAAACATTGTGTTTGTTATTTATAGAACTTCCTTTTTTAGGTTTTAAATTGTTTGACAAACTTGATTAGTGAAATATTCCCCTTTCCAGCGAGAGTAGTGTGGAGCAAACAGTGTCTCCTACAGCATTCTGTTAATGCCACACAGTGGAAAAGACGATTTTGCCCAGGTTCAGGCAGAGAGGTGGAGAGCGCATATGAAAAGCACAAAGTATTTTGAAAGGTGCAAAAGGTACCATGTATTTCCTTTCTGTAGTAGTCTATTTTTATAATAAAGTAATGATATGTACATTGAAGTGATCTGCACTGGCTTCTCCTACACAATCATAAGAGGAAATATTAATTATAGAATAAAGTGTAATTGTCTAAACCGTAAACAATGCCATCAGATTCCAGTACCTGTGAATGTGTATTTTGGTTTCATAGATGATAGCACTATCACAGCTTCTTGCTCAAAAAAAAAAAAAAAAAAATCTGATGAAGCAGGTACTTCAAGTCTGAATGGAAGAGGACTCGAGGTCTGTTAGGATCATCTCTGGAGAATGCCAAGGGCTCTCCTGAGATGCATGATATATATCTGAGGTAACAACAAGCAAGAGAAGCTCCAACGTAACTTTTAAAGTACTGGTGAAAGCACAGAGAATTTGCCAACCACAGGCATTTCACATATCTTTGTTATTTTTAGCTAGCACATTGATTTCCATTTCCAGTTTTCAGCTTGCACAAAAGACTCTATACTGTGATCAGTTTGGAAGATACATCAGCAAGTTCCCACAGAAAATCAATTTGGTTTTTCAGAGAGGAAAACAAACAAACACACAAAAAACATATGAAGAAGCAAGTGATTTGGGATTGGGTGGACTCATAGAAAGTGGTGGGGATTTTTCTGTTCCACTTTGCCATATCTTCTGGAAACTACGGGGAACAAAATTCGAAGATATCACACAAGTAAGTTTTCCAGTTGATCTACAGAGAGCTTGCATACCAACTGCCCGAATTTCATGGGACGCAGGTTAAAATCTGATTTTCTAAAAAATCTAACCCTTCTCCTTGGAAAAGGGATTTTTCCTCTTATTTTTTTTCTTCACACAACTGCATGATAATAGGCAATTCTAATAACAATCCATGAATTTGCATTACAGCACCTAGTTCACAGCAGGAGTACAATTTTGAAACAGACTTCTTTACTGTGAGGCTGGTGAGGCACTGTCACAGGTTGCCCAAAGAAGCTGTGGCTGTGCCACTCCTGAAGGTGTTCAAGGCCAGGCTGGATGGGGCTCTGAGCAACCTGGGCTAGCGGGAGGTGTCCTTGCCCATGTCAGGGGTGTTGGAACTAGATGATCTTCAAGCTCCCTTCCAACCCAAGCCAGTTTATTTTACTATGATTATTCCCATTTCATGCTTTTTTGTTTCCATCTGTGAGTGTTCAAACATCCTCAGCACCAGCTCTGCTGATCTGCTTCTAGGGGCCCTTCTTTAGGTATATTAGTCAGGGACTAATGTATTAGTTTGAGGCACTGCTCTGTGAAGGGATGTCAGAACTCCTCAGAGGATCCAGATCCCTTACTCTGGTCACTTGCCCAAAACCAAAATTTCTCTCTTAGTTTTTGGGTTGGCTCTAAGCAGAGTTTACATTCCTCACAAGTGGGAGAAAATAGACTACCATGACAGCATTACATAGAAATTACTCAATTAGAATTAAAAATATTTGGAAAAGCAAAATACCAAAAATTTAATGTCTGAATAAATACCCTCAGAAAACGCAGAATGATGTGCTGTCTTAAAACAGATTCTCTACTTTACATCTACAATTCATGCAGTTGGTCCTAATAATCTGTTCACTAATTCATCTGTTAATTCCAGAAAACGATATCATTCCCTTTCCTGCTATCCTCCAGATCCTCATTCATCTTCACATTAAAAAAAAAAAAAAAAAAAAAAAAAAAAAGAGGGTGAAAAAAAAGAAAGAAAATAAAAACAAAAGCATTAATTTGATTGATCATAGCACAGAATATTACCTACAAGTGTCAGGATTCAGATGGAAGTACAAAACCCCTGTATAGTGATAATCAGAAAAAAAATGTAATACTTAGAAACCAAAGAATGTATTTCTTGTCATGCACCTGGACATGAAGCCCCTGGTCCCTCAGGATATCTCCAAGGCTGCCTCTCCAAGCTCGCTGCTGCTTCAGCGCTCACAGGCAGGCTCTGCTCCAGCTCTCAGCAGAAGGACAGGGACATCAGCACCATGGCTTGTCCCAGCCATCCCCATTGCAGGACAGACACAAGGAAGTCTCTCCATCCCTCTGTTCTCATGCTGCCTTCTTGCTCCAAAACTTGCAGCTTTGTGCTGGCACAGCACAAAATGTATGCTTAACCACACAAACTCTTCTGCCACCTCAGCTAAACAGGAGAAAACCTTTGGCAGATAAACAGAGAAAGCTATTGAGGATAGAGGTGTCTTGATTGTCAGGGGGAAAGGTTAGAGAAACTCAAACCTTTTAACAGACTCTTGCCATAAAACAAATTTTTAAAAGCCTGCAGTATCTAAACTATGGCATCTTTCAGCTTCCTCCTCAGGGATGTATCTATATTAGCATTTACTGCATTGCAGGGTTTGCTTTAGGTTCAAATTTGTTTTGCATATATACTTGGATGCTTGCAATACTGCTCAAGCTCTGGTGCAGCCAAAGCACTTTCCTTCCTGGTGATCTAAGGCTGAAGTCCTGTGTTAGGGCAGCCTCTGTCTCACCCCACCTGTGATGGTGGCACAAGGCCCTCCTGTGGCTGACACTCAGCAATCCATGGCACACACCTAAGCCCAACACCTGACAAAAACACTGGACCTGGAACCTAGAGGTCACTGCAAATTAAATCCCAATTCTTTCCTTTTGTGCCATATCAATAAGTAAAGTAATACATAGTCTGAGTTTCTGCAGACAACTCACCTCAGAGTCCTGCTGTCATATTTACTCATGCTGAACAGGCTTTCTGGTCTTCTATCTCTGCTCAAAACAATTCTAAATTCCTTAAATTGACATATATTTACCAGGCACAGAAACTCTCCTACAACTTCAAACTTTCACTGAAGAAAAAATGAGTAAGTCAGAAAATAATCACTGAGGACTGTACATACAGGTATTAATGATTTCAGTTTGGAAAAACCCAGCATTCAAAAGCCAATTACCCAGGCTATAGATCCTGCAGCTGACTTTAACAACTTGACATCATTCCTGTTTATTCCATTTCATATGGCATTGCCTTTCTGTCTGTTCATGAGCACAACTAGGGAGTTTGGTTGTCACACATATGCACACTCTCTCTCACTCCATTTGTCCAATCCGGGGTATATTTGTAAGTGAACTGATATTCCAAATCAGCTCAAAGTAAACGTAGTGCATATTTGTTCAACCAGGCTAATATGTCAGACTTAAATGCCTGGATTTATATCTGTCTGATATGAATTATGCATGAGCATATATTAGCAAGTGCTCTCTCTCTTCTGTTCAGCTTTGAGCTGGTCCCTTGGGAACTCATTATCTACAGTGGGTTTCACAAGGGCTTGATGTGACTCTACCAGAATTGTTATTGTACCTTCCCAGAAAGACTGTGATACTCTTCCCAGACATCTACAGCTCAATTCAGAGTCCACTATTTAATTGTCTAATAGCAGTGAGTATTCTTCCCACTGAGCCAAAGTAGTGAAATTGAATTACCTGGAATATTATTGGGTTTTTTTTCCAGAGACAGACAGAGCCATTGGACAGGTAGTGCTGAAATAATTTCTTTCCCTGGTAATCTGCTTCGACTAATTTTTGCGTTTTTAAAAGAGGGTTGGTTTTGCTTTTTGTTAAGGTCTTGGGGATGACGACTGCCCAATGCCGGCGCCGATGAGGGAGATGAGAGGCAGCCCGCAGCTCAGGTGCCGCATCCCGCTCGGCAGCGCCCTGTCAGCAGCGGGGAGGCGGGGAGGGAGCCGGTCCACCGCCACCCCCGCCGCCCCGAGCCTCGCACCGCCAGGTGACGGGACACGGGAGCCACGGCATCCCTCTCCCGCCCGTCCCGCTCCACCAGCACCGGCAGCCAGGGCTCCCCGCGCTGAGGGGTGGCGGCAGGTCGGCTTTTCCCGCTCGCATGCCGCCTGGCACCGTCCTGCCGCGGGATTTCGGGACTTTTCCGTGGAGCTCCGTCCCTCGCGCCGCCGGATCTCCCCGGGTGCGCGGCGCCCTCTGCGGGCCGCGGCGGGAAGGGCGCGGAGGGCGCGCTGTGAGGCGGGACCGGCGCTGCGGGAAGGATGGGAAGCAGCGCGGTTGTCCCCTCAGGAGCCCTGGGTTAAGAGGCTAAGAGCACACACGGCCCCCGTGCCCTGCCCTGCGGGCTGGAGCACTCTCAGCTGTCGCTTGGGCACGGCCCGGCCGGCGCTCCGCACCCCCGCACGGCCCAGGCGGCTCCCGGGGGAGCCTCGGTGTGTCGGGGCTGCCCGGCTCCCTTCCCTGAGAGGGAAGAGCAACCCGCCCACTCGCTTGCCTCCAAACTGTAAACTTTAAGGCACAGGCTCGGCACAGTGACGCCTGAGCCCCGCGCTGGGTCCGAGGAGCGGCTGCTGGCGGGGATGAGCTGCGCAGAGTCTCGGGTGGTACCGCACGGCTGCCCCGGCCCGACCCTCTGCGGCCTCGGCGAGGCAGCCCGTGCAGCCCGAGCCGCGGAACACTTCCTCCATTCCCCGAAAAGCAGGAGGGGGAGGGCGGGAGAGTGTCCGGGGCTGCTGCGGACACCTGGCGAGCATCGCCTCAGGGCAGCACCGAGGGCTGCGGGACAGCGGGGGACACTCTGGTGGTTCTGTGCTCGGTGAGGGAAAACCCACGCCAAAGTCATCTCCATCCTCGGCTTTCTGCAGGGATCGTCCATGGCTTTACACTTTACTTTGCTTTTTAAATAAAATGAGTGTCCCGTCTTCCCGAGCAGATGTTCGGAAGAGCCTAGGAGAGGAAGGGGAGGATGGAGGCATTTGTGTCCCCGGGCTCAGGTCACAGGAGGCCGCAGAGAACGGAACCCCACGGCCCAGCCCCCGCTCCTGCCATCGGCGGTAAGCGCGGCCAGGGCGAGCCCCCCGTGCCCGCCCGCGGCCACTCCCGACAGCCGGAGCTCCGGTGCTGAGGGCACCAGCCCCCCGGAGCCTCTGGCCAGGGCGGGAGGAGTGGGCATACCCCCGGTCAGGAGCATTTTAACTGCCCAGCAAGCACCTGGGGTTTCCAGCTCCTTCGTGCCCAGCCGGGCGCTTCCCTCCGGAGGGAGCCGGGAGTGCCCGTCGGGGGCAGGGCCAGCCCCGCCGAGCCCGCGCTGCTCCGCAGCCAGCGGCGCCGCGGCGGGGAAGGAGCGCGGGAAGGAGCCCCGCTCCCCCCGGGGAGCGCACACACCCCCGGCCCCCGGGGCGGGGGAGGCGGCGGGGAAGGAGGGCGGGAAGGAGCCCCGCTCCCCCCGGGGAGCACACACCCCCGGCCCCCGGGGCGGCGGAGGCTGCAGCGGGGGGCTGAGCGGGCGGGGGCCCCGGCTGCGTCAGAGATGTGCAAACACCGCCGCCGTGCCCGCCGCTATTTAAGGGGCCCAGGCTAAGTCTCCCCCGACTTCCCTGCTTGGGCACACACGGGACTCACTGCTCCCAGCTCGAGTGGGACCTTGGAAAAGCGTAGCGGAAAGGTAGGGAGCACTTCTTCTGACGGCACCGCTGCTGAGGGTGGGGAGGCAAAGGAAATGGGGATGCCTGGAGCCCACCCGGGCTCTGGCTCGGAGGGCATCCCGCTCTCTGCCGGAGGAAACGCTTCCCGGCGGGGAAGAAGAATTCCAGAGCGCGGGCAGCCGGGCGGACCCCAGGCGGGGAGCGGCGCTTCCCACCGCTGGGAAGTTGGGAAGGGAACTGGCCAGCAGGGGTGAGATGGGGCTTTGGAGACCCTAGCGAGGACAGGAATGCATATACATACATACATACATATATATATATATATATATATATATATGTGTGTGTGTGTGTGTGCTTAAAAAATGCAGGACTAGGGACAGTTGAAAGGGTGCAATGCACCTTCGGTTTCTGAGTACCCAAACCCAGATGGGTACATCACTAATAACCACTTTGGAGTGACGTTTCAACTTTCCTCATTCACTCATCTCCTGAGAATATTTTAAACCCCCCATGTTTTACATGCCGTGAAATATTTCGATCTCTAGTGTATGTGTTGGGCAAATAAACTTAATGCAACCTTCAAATTTTAAAAGGGGATAGAATTAAGTGTACTGCTAAAGAACTGAAGCAGTTCAAAAAATCTCACGCAGCTGAGATAGTCCATGTTTATTTATAAGATAGTCCATGTTTATTTATAAGTGAAAATTACCCCCACAGCATGAAGTTCTAGGTAGTTTGTTTCTTCTAAGAATTGAGAGTAATTTCTCTGTTTCCAGGAAAAAAAATACCATTTCAGCTTATGTGATGAAACGATTTAGTAAACCAACATTGTTTTGCTTAGTACACATCTAAGGAAGAAGTAGAAATCCAAATCCCCTCTTTAATATGAAGCTGCACTTTATTTCTTACAGCTTTTAACTACACAGCTTTTACCACCCCGGCTATTAGATCAAATACTTTGGGTCGGGAGTATTAGATTTTGGTTTTTCTTTCACTGGGGCAAGTTTTTGGTTTTTTTCCTTTTTGTGTTTTCTTTGAACCTCTTGATGAAACCTCTTGAACAGTAAAGTTCAAATCAATGAAGGTTGGTAGAATAAGGCTCTTCATAGAACTTGTCAAAACTGAGTATCTGTAATAACAGCAGAGTTTTAATGCAATAGCAAAATACTGAAATGTTTGAATCTCGAGTTTTTCACAGAGATGGATTCAAGTCCCTCAAGTTTTTATGAAATGCAGCTTCCAAAGAAAGAAAAGCAAATAAAAATTGAGTAGATCAGGGAGATGCAGCACATACTAGGCTGGAAGAAACAAAATTAGTTACCTGTACCTTCTTCTTTAGCAAGGATATTTAGCTATTCACATTTTCTAGCTTAAGACAGATCCCGCAGTTACCTACATTTAAAAACCCCAGCACAAGCCTGGTTTGCTCAAAAGCCAGCATCCCCAGTGGAAGATGGGGTTAGGGGCTGCACAATGTAGCCAATCTGGTCATGTAACAGCCCGCTGTCCTTCTCTCCCCAGCCATGTACAGCGGGCTGTGCATCTGCGTGCTGCTTGCCGTGCTCTCGGTGAGCTCCTTCGGGCAGCAGGCTCGGGGCTCGCACGATGGGAGCGCTCTGCCCGCCGAGCTGGAGCGGAGCCCGGCGCAGCAGCAGCGGCACTCCCGCGCTCCCTCTGCCGGGCCCCTGAAACCCCTGCCGCGGCTGGAGGCCGGCAGCGACCAAAGAGCCAACATCGGCGCCCTGCTGGCCAGGTATCTCCAGCAAGCCAGAAAAGGTACTGCGTACAGCCTGCTTCCGTGCCGCTGGGATTGCTGCAGGGATCCACAGGAACTGAGGGAACCCTGTCATCATCTAACAGGAATCCCTAGAGAAGAGAGGATTTAGATCTTGTCTGGTTATCCCTGAAGTAGACAGCATCCCAAATGCTCTCTCCCCCCCAAAAGAAAGGATTTCTCTGGCTGCCAGTTATATAAAGATAACTGGAGAATATGTCACCTGCCTCTTAGGTTATAGTCCAGCTTTTATTTTTAACTATTTTCATTGCCTTGTTATTTTGGTGGTATTTTCAGTATGGTGTATCTCAGATAAAGCAACCACATTTTCTTTAAAGTTTTTCACTTTGTTAAAATCCTCCCTTCCTCTTTTAAAGTTAGACGAGCAAGAAAACTTTTCTGAGGATAAACACAAACCCAATGGCTAGCCTCACCTCAGTCAGAAACGCCTGTGTGAGGGAAATATTCTGAGTATTGGATTTTTCATGTATTTGTTCCCAGAGGAAAGTAAAATAGCATGAAAGCTTTCAAAACACAGAATTAATATTTATTAGTGCAATAATTAAAAGCAATGAGAAGTAAAAGCATATTTGCTTCAACACATGTTGATTCCTGGTAGGTTTTTGGTCTCAGGCAGCCTGAGAACACAATCATGCACTTATCTAAAACCTCCATGGCACTGTGTAACAAAGACATGAAGACTCAGTAGAGCAATGGGATTACAGGGCATTCTTACAATGAGTTTTATTAGTCACTTGAGGAAACAATTGTATTGCATAAGAGAAAGAGGAAAGCTATCTCTGTTGACACCTTACAGAATATATTTTACATAGGCAGAAAAGCATGCTGTCAGTGCTACCAGTAAAAATGATGGCTCAAAATCGTTGACCACTGAAACTTCCCCAAGAAAACATTTTTCCTTTTGAGCTGTCTCATCTCTGTCCTGCTCTGTGTCTCAATAGAGTAACATCATGGGCAGCCTAATTGCTGTGCCCTTTTGGCTGCCAACCTCTGCAAGAGACACTAGAGAAATTTTGTTCACTCATGAAAACTTCAGTCAAGCCTTTGCCCTGTTCCACACAGAAAAGACATCTAAGAAGGAAAGAGGGATTCAAGAGAAGCCAGTAATTAGGATTAGGATTACCTGGACATACAGGCATTGAGAAATTAATTCACACCCAGCCCCAGACTGTCCTTAGGATAAAGTTCACTTTATATAAGTAAGAGCTTTCTCCACGTAATGCAGATTGTTTAACCCTCCCCTCTTGACAGCTTCCCTGCTGACCTCTGTGCTAGGCAAACTCCTTATCTGTGATGGTGGTCTGCAATTAGGAGATGCCACATCTGGTTTTGTGCATGCAGCCATACACACTCCTCTGTGTACTCAGAACAGAAAGCCAAATTAAAAACAACAGAAAAATGAATCACTTTCAGTAGTGCCTGAAAGATTTCATCTCATGTTAGCAATTTGCACGATGTCCATTACAGAACAACTTCTAGCTGTTCATGCAACTTAATGGAAAGGTAATTCAGATGTGAAATCCCACAATTCAGTGCTACACTTAAGGCTGTTATTGAATAAGAATGTTACTGCAGGAGTCTGCAAAGCAGAATCCTCATTACCTTTCCCCAGCATAGTCATTGTTGTCCACCCACATGGGAACTGAACTCCTCATGCTAGTTTATGTATCCATTATATTCTCTGAAATATGTGGCTGACATTTCCAAATAGATTAGCCAGACAAAGAAAAAAAAAACCCCTTTGGATTTAAAAGATTTTTTTAAAAAGTCTTTTTCTGTAAATATTAATATGAGGGACACTTTCCTGCATATGTGTTATTGACATATATAATTAATTCTAAAAAGGGTCTGGAAGCAGATGATGAGATTCTTGTGATGTGACTAGGCTAGTTGGACTTGAGTTTGTAGATGTTGCTGATTACAGGAGAGAAGAGTCACAGGAAAACCAGTATTTACTTAACTTATACATACAGTGTTGCTGTCAAAACATTCTATTCTCATTTAATGTGAAGACTCTGGGCAGTACTTCAGAAATTTCTGCAAAACACTCCCATCTACTGTATTAGTCACCTGTCTAAACCATAAAAATCACTAGAAAATTCCATCTAGGGGGAAAGAGAGTCTGGGCTTTTGTTAGTGTTAGCTGTGACCAGTAGTGGTGTTTGTCCTCATGATTAATAGAAAGGCTGGTTTTGTAAAGAATTTCTAGTTTAAAAAGTGAGAGAGCCAAGTTCCCTCAAGGGCTTAGGGGTTGATGGCATGAAGCTGAACTGCTACAATTTTGAATATGTTTGTCATACACTGATTCTACGATACCCACATGACAATCTCTAGTGGGCTGAGGAAAGGTAATTAAGGTGCTGTTAGGAAATTTGTGACCCAGGCTTTCAATTGTGTTCATCTGCAGACTTTCAGCTTGAATCTGGCACCGTGTAGAGGAGATGTAGCTCTCCAGCCAGTGACAGGCACATTTAATGTCCTCTAAGGAGCCCTTGACTGGCCAGAGGGAAGTGGCACCAGGGGAGCCTTTGCAGCCCTCAGGCCAGGGCAGGCTCAGAGGTCTCCTAAGCACCAAGGTCTGAGTGATGGTTCTGTGCTGCCTGAGCCCTGCCTGGTCATTGAGCTAAGGAGCCATTGTCATCACCTTAACTACACTTTTTGAATTATGAATGTGAACTTCGTGGGGTTTGACCATTTAATGATAGACATTCTATCCTAGGGAAAATTGATTTTTTTTTTTTTTTTTTTTTTTTTTTTGTGTCATTTTGGTCTAGGTAAATGTCCTAAACCTGGCTTTTTTATGTGTGTGTATCTTCAATTCCCTGCAGCCACTAACAAAGCAATGCAGTTGCTTTTTGTTTTACTGGGTCATGTTCATTATAAAGCATTACATGAGGCAGACCTTGAAACATAAAAGCACAGAGTCAACAGAGGTTTCTTCAAAACACATGAAACTGAAAGCAAAGCAATTGTGTAGATTTGGATATATGGGATTTAATTTGGGCTTCTTTTCCTTTTTGATCAATTCAAGTATTTATTCCTCAAGCCTCAGTGTGCATTGAATACTAATATATTTAATCTCTTCCTCACTCAAAGCTTAACTCCATCTAATTATTGTTATATATCAATTTTGTCTGTTTTCAGGGAGTACTGAGAAAAGCAATTTACCTTTCCCTGTACTTTTAGTTAAATCATGTGATGCTGTGAAAACAGAGGATTGCAGCCCATTTTTTTTAAGCATAAATTCTCCTTACAAATAGTTTGTGTCTCTTTGATACCTTAAGCAAGGCATACAAGAAAGGATAAGGCAAGATCAGAAATCAGCATCCAGCCCTGCTGTGAAAGAATTATGAAGCCTTTGGATAAGCAATATAAAAATCCCTGACATAGTAAAAAGCCCTGCATAATTCCAGCAATAGGTATCTCTAACTGTGAATCCAGGCACAGCTTTCTCCATTTCAGGACTATTCCCACTTTTCCACAAAACCTAGGATTCATAACTCTACCCTGCTTGTTACCAAATTTGCACTGTTAGAGCTCCTGTACTGAGGTTTATGTCTTTTTAAGCAGCACAGGGCTGTGGTGTCTCAGGCTTGAGCCTGTTCTCAAGAAGAGTTATTTGGCATGTAGAGCAGCTCTCCCAATACGAGGAAGCAAAGTGGGGCTTTATAGGAATAGGGATAATTATTTTGGACTTCTTCTCTCTAGTAAAATAGGAAGGAAAAAGGAAAGATCTATCTATATTCCTTCCTGTCAGACAGGAGCAGAATGTCACTGCAGCTGGAGGTAGAAAATGATCTGAAAATAAATTTTTCACTGAAAAAATCCAAGCCACTTCCAGGACACTGCCTATAAGGTTTCTATTGATGTTTTCCCCAGTGACATGACAGGGGTGTTACATGGCCTGTATGAGGTCCATTTCAACTGTTGCAGACATCTGCCAGTGAGCACTGTTGGCTGTTCCAAATCAGAATCAGAAAGCCAGATCAGAACGCAGGTGAACCTGGAAAATGTGTCCTCTTACTCTGTGCTCTCCCAAATGCTTTTCCTTAGGTTCCACTGGAAGATTCTCAGTAATGGGAAACAGGGTACAGAGCATTGATCCTACTCACAGGATAAATGACAGAGACTACATGGGCTGGATGGATTTTGGACGCCGCAGTGCTGAAGAGTACGAGTATTCTTCCTGAAGAACACCAAACTATAGCAACGAGAAAAAAATCACACTCCCATGTCTGTACAAAAAGAGATAAATCAATTTGTCGTCCTCTTCAAATCAGTGTTTTAAAGTATTTAAAATCATATATTTGACATATGTTTATCTGTAAGATTATACAATGCAATATATACATATGCAGAATTTTCCAGAAAACGTTTTCTTTCTTTTGTGGTTTCTCATACATTGATACTATATTAAAATGATTTCACTTATCCCTCCTTGTCCTGTCACTGCATGTTGCTGGGTGTCTTACTATAAAGAGAGGCAGCATAATGCCTTCATTTGGCATTGTAAATATATTCCATGGGTTGAATAGTCAGATTATCCACTTTTCAGAGAAATCTTGTGTCAGTCCCAATAGCTTTGAACTCTAGGGAACTTGTCCAAATATAAACACAGCAGCACAATACTGCCAGAAAAGACCAGCTATTTTCATGGTGACCCTGTTTGCAAAGGACTGAGTTATAGACTGAGCCCACACGTTTGCAGTGAACAGCCAACAGTGCTAAAACAGTGAAAAAGAGGAATGACACCAAGGTGTTTCATCATCCTGGTTTATTTGTTTTATGTTGTGGATTCAATGTGAAAGTTCTGCTGATGGCTGCAAATCACAGAATAAACAGAGCATTCCCTGCTGTGTGGTGAGCCAAGCATTCATTTGGGAGGGGGAGAAGACAGGCTCCTGAGCAGAGCAGGTGATCCAGAGAGGGAGAGGTGTTGGAGCAGTCCAGTCCCAGTATCCTTACAGGAAAGAGGTGGCTCCCAAGTATCACAGAGGCTGAGCTGGCTACTGCCCACTGATGTGGAGAGGAAGAGGGATGTTCTGCCCAGCTCTTACGTGGTTCAGAGCAGAGCAGAGGGCCCCAAGTTCAGAGCTGGGCAGTGCAAACCTCAGATCCCAGCTTGTGCAAAACCAGGACCCTGCAGTTCCTGCAGTCACTCCCATCTGCCCATGGGCAGGCTGCAAAAAAAGTGTTTTACCTGCACACTCCTCCTCTAGCACAGGTAACCAACCTCCCTGCAGCTCCTGGGTCTCCTTCAGCAGCTGGATCTCACATCTAAGGAATGTCTAAATTATAAAAGAGGCAATTTTTGCACTGCGTAATTCAGAGTTTCTCCTGAATTTGTGCATGAGTGCAAAAAGGAAAATATTTGTCACACACAGGAAAGCAGGTGCTTGCCAAAGGAAAGAGGCAGCAATTTCTGCAGCAGTTGATAGGCAAACACAAAGTGTAGAAAACAATACATAGAAAATACTTGCACTAAAACCAAAATTCTACTAAAGCCAAAATTGGGAAACAAACCAAAATGGTTGTGCCAAGGAGCACAAAAATGCTTTGAGGAGCTGCTCCCAGCAGTAGCTGGGAGAGCAAACAGCACTGCTGAATCTGCAGTGAGAGTTCAGCAAACAGTAATGGCAAATTTTCTTCTCTAGTAACACCAATTTTTGTTGTTGTTGTTTTTGTTTGTTTGTTTGTTTGGGGTTTTTTGTTTGTTTTTTTGTGGGGTTTTTTGGGTTTTTTTGGTTTTTTGTGGATCTCATCCTGAAAACATGGAAATGCTTTTCTGTGTTTCTTCCTCTCAAGCTCCTCCCAGTCAACCAGTTTCCAAGCCATCTAGCCTGGCTTTTTTAGGTCCCTTCCCAGGCACAATGAGTCCTAAACCACCTGAATTCTCTCCTTGGTTTTGGTTATTGCTCACAGCAAAATAGCGCAAAGTGCTTGTTTTTTCCAAAAATTTCAAACAAGAGATTAAACCAAATTAATCTATTTTTTTCACTGGGGAAAATACAAATAAATCTAAAACTGCATATATTTATACATTTGCCACCATAGTGATGCTTCTTTAAAAGTAACTTGGGAGAAAACTCAGTTTCTGCTTTGCTATCTTTTAAATTAATGTCAGGAACATTCAAGCAATATTTTTAAATGTTTGCATCCCTGGCTTATATTGATGAAGGATGTAATATTGTAATATTTCAGGGGGGCTGGGAGTGGGTGATGTTACAAATCAAGCCTTACTACTGCAGAATGTTGTCCGTAGGAAAAATACAAACATTTTCTCCTTCGTTTCATCTCCTACAGGCAGATGGATGGAGAGACAAAGACTATTCTGTCCCATTCCTCTCCTCTGGAGGCCTCTGAAGGTGTCTGTGACAGTGCACAGCCCTCAGTGCAGCCAGGTGATGGATTTGGCAGCTTTCACATGTTGCTCCCCCAGGACAGGGGCATCTCTGCCTGACACACAAAGATGGTTTCAGCACCCGACTGGCGCAAGCGAGCGTTAAGAATAAAGGATTAGAGGGGCAACTGCAGTAGTTATGGAGAGGGACTGTGACTGTAGGACACAGTGCTGTTCCTTGGGGCAAGGCTGCTAGCAGCTGGCTACTGGCAGTTCAGCAACATTATCCTCATTATCATAAAAATATCCATCACCTGCTCCTCTGGGAGCAGAAGAGAGTCCCCAGACGGGAAAGGGTTGTCAAAGCTGCTGAGACACCATGCAGCTCCCAGGTGACCTGGAGGTGCTAATTTGAGCTCAACAGGGGAGCCAGCAAACCTGGGAAGGTCACACAGCCCTGGTACCTAAACCCCTTCTCCCATGCCATTAGTGCAGCTGCTCTCCAGGCTGCCGTGTTTTAGCCCAAGGGAAACAGCAGCCCCAGGGGTGGAGGTCCTGCAGTAAGAGCCCCTTGCATCCAGCGAGGGCTTTGGGCTGAGAAGTGTCCACAGATTCCAGCACACACAGCAGTGCATTGACACAACCTCCTGGTGCTGTCTGGGACGTGAGATTTCTGGCACTGCCAAATCTCTTGACATTTAATTTAGCTTTATCCAAATTTATCTTTATGAAAGCATGTGCATAGATGCTAAATTTACATTGGCAAAATAGCAAATCAATACCTTTTTGTGTTTAATTGCAGTTTATTTTCCCCAGGAGCTTGATTCAATTAGTTCCGTTTCAGTTTTACTAGCTTTATTTCAAAACAGGTGCTGGGCAAATCTCCATGAATGGAGCAGCTTGCTGCAAACTCCACACAAATTATTTGGGAAAAGCTTGTGGTTATCCTTTTCAAGAGTTGTGCATACAACAGCTGTGGAAAGGGTGCAAACAGCAAGTGCTCCTTGTGGGAATGAAGGGAAACCCGGGCAAGAGAGGGAGCACCCATGCCTGGCGAGGGTGCAGCTCTCCCTGGGAGCTGGGCAGTGTGAGGGAAGCCTCAGCTGCACCAGTGCCCCCGACCCTGCACAGCCTCATCTCCCCTGGTACTTCATACAGGAACGCCTGTGGATCCTGCTCTCCTCTCCCCGGCTTTGATGCATCCCCAGCTGCTCCATCCTTGCTGCGTGTGGGCTGGCAACATGCCCCAGCCAGATGTTCCCAGCTGCAGCCCAGCTGTGCACATTTCAGCAAGCCTGACAGCAGACCAGGCACTCCCCTCTCCGAGGCCTGAGCAGAGGAATTTGCAAGTCAAACAAGATGAATGTTTCAGTGTCCCAGCAGAGCAGTGAAAGGCTTCTCTATGTGTTCAATTTTTGTTTCCCCTAAGTTCATTAAAATTCCCTTAAAGAAAGGAAAAACTGGCTTTGTGCTTGTTAAAGCTTTAATCATTTCTAAATACCTGTGTCAATTGAACAGCAATTGGATTCAGCACAGCTTGAAACCTATTTCAGCAGGACAAAAATCTCTGTCATCTCTTCAATACAAACATTACTGGCTTCTCAAGTGTATGCAGTTCTCACATGAAAGCCCACTGCCTACATTATAGCCAAGGATATTGCTTAGCACCAGTAACTTCCAGGCCTTTTCTTTTCCTTACCGTTCTGTGGTTCAGTTGGCTTGTTAAATGAATTAAAGCAGGTCTGAAGAGCACCCAGTGGGATGTGGTAGGCACAGCTGAACGAGGCTAATTCTTCACCATGGATACAAGCCACAGGCAGGCAGGACACATCTCACTGGCATTGCTGGACTTTCAATTCAGTGTAGAGAGCTGCCAGTAAATGTGTTCAGGGAGTGGGAGGAACTCTCAGACCTCTGTGCACAAGAGCAGTATGTTGTGGTGCCATCCAGTGCTTAGGATACAGGTAAAAGGAAGAGGGGAAGAGTCTCAAAAGGCGTTTTTAGGCAGTATCAGCTCTCCAAAGAACATCCTGTGTTCCAGGACCCATCTACAGCCCAGTCTTAGACACAATCCTCAGCACCTCATCTTCCTCTCCCCTCCAACACAGCTTTCAGAGGAGGACTTCCAGAAGCAAAGATGCATCCAGAAAAATTTGACATATTTGAATATTGCAAGAGTGAACAATTTCAACACCCTCTCTTCTGCGGATCTCAGAATCTGCTCTCACCTTCCCTGGCTTGGCACTTGTTTAACTCATCTTGTTCCCAGGCAAGGAGGGTGGGATGCACAGGACTTCTCCTCCCTGGATCCCCCCCATTAATCATTAACTTTCCAACCACGAGCTTCCCTCAGGCTCAGAGCTGTGCAGAGAGGAAGGATGAGTGTCTGTACTCATTGACAGTCCCTGGCTCTGCCCATGGCATAAGCCTCTCTTGCAGCTGGCACAGGGCACTGCATCACACTAACGCAAGCCCTCCACGAGTTTATTTTGGCATTACTGCTGCCCCATTTTCTCTCTGTAGCACGTATGTGATACAAATGCTATTATTTCCCACTCCACCTCATATACACACCCACACACCCTTATCCTCAATGAGGCTGTCTAATCTTTCTATGAGTTACTGCCTGATGATTCCCTCCTCCAGAGAGCTCTTTCCATTACTAAGCTTTTACCACATGTGCAGGTTTTTTGAGCTCCTCACTACCTGATGTTTCATCGCTGTAACATTCTCTCCCTCAGTAACCAAGATATTGGCCAACAGCAGACCTCAGTCCTGTCTCTTTTGAAAAACACAGGATGTTTCCTCCTTATTCTGTACTTTCACATTTTGTTACTACAGGTTTTGCACTGTATGAGGGAGGAGAATGCAAACTCCTCAAAATACAGAAACCATACAACATCCATTTCTGCATTCTCACAAATCAAAATAAAAAATCAAAATGCTTCTCTTTTTTGCCTTTGATTCAAGTTTCACTGATTTCAGCAAACTTAAAATCTGAAAACTTTTCAACCAGTTCTGTGTCTAAGAATTTTTAAAAAACAAAGGATGGCCTCTTATTTTGCTTTAAATAAGAGATGAGAGCAAGGAATCAAGGTGGAAGATTTATCACCATAAAAGAACAGGAAAAAGTTGAATAACACACAACAGTGCAACTTTTCTGTTATTTTATTGATATTAGTGAAGAAAAAATTAAATTTCATCATTCTGATGTGTTACAATTGCTTTCTCTGGTGGGTGGACAGCTCTTACAGCTTATTTAAAGGCTAAATAATACTTCCCAGTTGCATGATTAACTTCTACACTTTAAGTTCTCTTACAGTATTGCTTTCTTCCTCTGGGTACATAAAATGGTCCATTAAGTCCATGACTTTTTTTTTTTTTAGAATCAACTGTTATTCTATCTACTGGTTTAAGATACATTCAAATAAAAAGATACTTAAATTTACCTGCAATAAGTGCACACATACAACAGCAAACAGAGCTGATGGCATTTTACTAAAACATTGTAAGTTCATAGAATAAATAGAAGTCTTCAAACACATGCTGTAACTGACCGATGTGTTTTTTTTCTTTCTCAAAAAATATCCTTAGTGTCCATAGCACTACCGCAGTAACTACTTCATTCTGAAAAAAACAAACCACCCACCCATCTCTCGTCACAAAGACTAAAAGACAGCTTCTTTTATACAAGAAATTATCAGTGCTAATAATTCAGTAACAGTCTGGTACAAATGGCAATTCACGGCAATTACGTGTAGCGTGACAATGGTAACAAATGGGGAGCTTGATTTTAGATGCTACAGGAAGTGCAAGGAAAAGAAAGTGGATGCTAAACCCTCCCTGCTTGGCTCCTCTCCGTTCCGTCTTCCAAAAAATATTTGTCTCAGCTCCACTCCAGAAACAACCTCTCTCCAGTCTGTTCCAGTTCCAAGGTATTTCAACTCTTTCTACAAGCACCCAGCAGAAGGTTTGGAGAAACAGAGAAAAAATTGCCACATAATTAGGATTGCCTGGCAACTAAAGGTTGCGTGAGGTCTTATGTTTTCTTTCTGAAAAGGAGGGGGTTATATGTTTGCATGGCAGGTATTTTCCTCATTTTCAAAACCCTGGGAAAATAACGCATTTCCCCTATTTTTACCTGTGCTACTGTCCGACTTTGGATGAAAAAGATTTCTCAGAAAAAAGAAAACAGGAAATGGGTGGAGAATATTCCCACCCTGCTTACAAGGCCACGGTCTCTGACGTGCAAGAAACACTAAGACCAGCACGAGGGCTGCAAGCTGCTCTTTCCCACCTGTACCATTCTGTTACTAAATGTTTTCTGTGGTTCTCGGCTGAGGTTTCAAGGACTCATCTTTTCCTAATACTGGTTTTGCTACATGTTATTTTATGACATTCTTATCTGTCGATCTGTTCCGCAGAAACCTGGACTTCTAGGAAGTCACTGCCTTGTTTACCTCACGAGTTGTGAAAACTGTTTTCTTTGAGCGCACTGACAAAGCATGTTTCAGTGGCAGCAACACATAGTAAAGCATTTTCCCATCCACAATCCAGTGCAGCATCACAGAACAAAACGAAAAAACAACAAAGCAAGAATTTGCACAAAGTGTAAGTGTGCCAAAGGAAACAGTGGTGGTAGGAATATGCCAATATCCCAGGTACCCAGTAGGCCTGCTGACCTCAACACAGTATTAGTTCAAGTTTATAATCTTGGGGAGGAGGCAAATACAGAATGGGGGGAAAAAAAAAAAAAAAAAAAAAAAAAAAAAAAAAAAAAAAAAGGTTTCATCCATTCAGGCATAATAACCAGGCACTCCAATAACTCAGCTCAACTCATCTACAGAGGCAAAATTAAAACTAGCACATGTTAAACTGAGTGCTTTTTTCAGTATTTAACGAAGCACAAATGCTCCCATGCTTCAAGTGATGTAATGAGAGGTCTCACATAACACATTCAATAGCTTCCCATGCACCTTTGACTCAAGTTAGGCTAGCTACGGAATTCATGGTTTTTTCTAGTCAAGTTCCTTTTTGTTGGTTTTGCTCTTTTGTTTTTTTTCTTCAGTGCATCTTAAAAAAAACCTTTTCAAAAGGTTAGCAAGTTAACCTTAATACAGCAATCATAACATAGAGCCTTTCGCACTCAATTGAACAGTAAAATATTCCAATTCGTTACAATAGATCTGGTACATATTTACACATTTTATACAAAGTTTACACATTTCTCCCATTAGGCACAAAGTTGATTTGTCAAACTCAAGAGGCAATGAAGGGCTAGCAGGGAAAGGAGATTGGAGAAAGAATCTGAGTATTTTCATTTAAAAAGACTAGCTGTAAAAATCAAGTCCTTCATCGTAAGCTAGTTTGCTTGGGGAGCTTGGTTCCCATGAGGATCCCTGAAGTGAGGGACGTTGGGCCTTTCATCTGCATGCTGGAACCCACCATGGTGGGGAAGCTCCGATTCCGTCGGATGCCGGCGTTCAGCTGGATGCCCCCGATGGCACTGGTCACGGCAGGGCAGCCCAAGGGGAGACCGTCAGGTGCCAGGCCTCCAGGAACAAGGGCCCTCACTGGTCCCTGTGCCCCACAGAGAAGAGGTCCCTGGTCATCAGTTAGAGGAGGAGCTGACGCTTGCCCTGAACTTACAACTTTGGCAATACCAAACCTCCTGACTTTGTCCACGAGATTAAGGTTGGAAACAGACACGTCAGTTTGGCTCTCACTGTTTCTGATGTTCTTTTTGTTCCTCACCTCCTTCAGGATTGAACTAGCAGGCTTCGAAGCCAAGAAGTTGTCATAAGGTGGGCTGGTGCACTTGAACTCAAAAGATGGAGGGGAGGAAGAAGGTGTCTGCATGGGTGAGTTTGGCGGGGTGGAAGGAATGATTGCCATTTTCGGGGAGTACGTGTTCAGCAGGGTGCTCCTGCTGGCTCTGTCCCAGCTCTGTGGATTGTACACGGCTGCCGAGATGCCCCTTTCCTTCAGCAGCCACACCAGCCCCAAGGACGTGCTCATCGTCGTCGTGGATTCCCGGAGGTTGGTGAAGGATTCGGCCAAACTCAGACGCCGAGGAGTGCAGGGAGTAGCCACCGGCGTGCCTTTCAAATTGTTAATGCTGCCACAAGCTGGAGTAGGTGCTGCGTTAAGGCTGAAAGCAAAGGAGCACTCAAATTATTCTCTTCACTAGAAAATTAAAATTTACTACAGGCAAGACTCTTAACCCTGTTTGGATTCTTAACCCTTTTATCTGTTTGGAGAGTGCACAGGACACTGACAGTTCCCAGCCCCCCACAAATGTGATTACAAGTGCAAAACCATCAGATCTTAAAAAACACATCTCCACTTTGCACACTTCAGAGCCCAGTCTCACAGGATTAATGCCACTGCCAACATCCAGCACCACATTTCTCCTGATAAACCACTGACAGCTCTCTGATCAACACCTTCACTTTTTCTTCCTGATCTACTGGCTGCCACAACTCCCAGTTGCTTCTATGAGACAAGGAAATGTGGGAGACTGGACCAATGGTATAAGCAAGACATTTACTTTTTAGTGTCACTTCTGAGCGCACAGAACTGAACACTCATTTACTGAGGCATGGTGTACTTAGTTATTGCAGAAACAAGGCATGTGGGATATCTATGACACTCAAAGTTCAAGCCTGTTTGAAAGAATCCCAAGAGCTCCATGCACCTTCAGAAAAAAAAAGTTCCAACTTTTTGTAACCATACACAAATTATGGTCTTTGCCACAAGTACACAGACACAAACTAAATAAAAAAACCCAAAGAATTCCACAGTAATATCTCCCAAGCAGGGGTTCATCCCCTCTAACGGCATTTAAAGGGTCTTGAGCAATGCAGCACTTGATGCTAACAAAGGATTCACTGACGTGAGCTCACCACTGTTCAAACAAGGAAATCTACTCTCTCTAACCTTGCCAGCTTAGCAAGTAGAAGACACTCAGCAAAGAGTCAGACAGAAAGTAAAGCCAGTGCAAGACAGTGGGAAATCTAAGCAGCTGGGAGGGGAAGGAACAGGAGAGAGAGTGGGATCTTCCCTTCCCAGCAGAGCCATGCTGCTGGATTGGTTCAGCCATAACGTGCGACTTTAACTTAAGTGGGGTTCTCTGCACCAAGAAAAGTATCTCAAAGAGCCCCTTTGCGACAATCTGGTTGGATTTCCAAGACAAGACTCTGGCCAATGACTGAACTGCATCTTTTTTGCCCATACGGACAAAAAGGGCCGAGATGGTGTCTTGACTGGAATTTTCAGTCTCATTTCACCTTACATTAATGAACTCCACATGGCCAACACTACTGTGCATATCAGGTTGGACACCCTGGAATGCTTTGAGCTGCAGCTTCTGATGAGCTTAGAACATCATGTAGATCCTTGCTTTACAGTGAGCAGGTGATGTGAATTCATGTAACACTGCAAACTCTAGTGCCGTGGTCTAAAAATCATATTTTTAAGGCACTTCTTAATTAAGAAAATATTAGCCTGATGCTATGAAATCTCAAGTCATGTCTTTTTTCCAAGGCTAAATAGGATCTGACCGACTTGATCTCTAACAGTGATTTGGAACTGTACCAACCTCTACCATAAGCAGGTGAAACTGAGGAAGCTGAATTGCAGCTGCAATTTGACAAGAGGAATCCCATCTGTTCCTCCTGGTATACCGTAGTGAAACACGTCTTTGAGGAAACTGGCAGATGTAATTAGAAACACAGCCTTGCTCAGTGGCTCTGGACTCAGTCTCCTTGCACCCCCGTGTGTGCTGTGGCTGTCAGTGCATGTGGCAGATGTGCTCAGGCACATCCTCGTGTCCTGTCCCTCCTGCCTGGGCTGAGGCAGCAGCAGGGCAGAGGGATCTCTCCCAGCAGAGCTAAGGAGATGATGCACACCCACTGCAGCAGCACACACAGTCTGAAGGCAAGGCTGGGTGGAAAGAAGTTAGTTCACAATTCTTCTCTTAAGCACTGATTAAAGCTGGACCCTCATAGTTCTGATTCCAGTGGAACTAAAGAGCAGTGACAGCCACTGTGGTGCATTTCCCATACAGCTAAATACAGAATACAGAAGTCTTGAAAAGCATGAGGGAGAGAAGAGAAAAAGAAGTTACTGCATGAACTGACTTTCTGCAAGGTATGACCATATACATTTCAGAAATCCAGACATATGGTGTTAGTTGTCAGGCTTCCAAGATATCCTAGGCACAAGATGAAAACTACAGCACTCCAATGGTTCATTAACTCCAACACCTTCACTCTTCCCAGGTATGGATTTCAGGTGCACAGACATGTAGATTAGTATTTCTACTAATTTTTCAGCACAGTTATACATTACAGTGCAATTAAAAAAACAAGCCATCCCTGCAAGAAAGCAGTTGCAGGTGTTGCATTTTTTTCCATTTGATCATTTTGGCATTGCTTTTACTGGGAAATATTTTTCCCATCAAACTGATCAACACCACAGGGCACCCTGGACACAACCACAGAAACAGACTCAAAGTGGCCTCAGCAACTCAGCCCAGTGACAGTCTCAGAGTTAGACTGAGAAAAGAAACAAATAAAGGAGCACTTCATTTAGCTGGAGGAAATTTAGTCAGGTTAGAGCAACACCTGGGGCAGCACAGGTTAAAATGCAGCCAGGCAGGTAAACACCAAACCTCTTTGGGTTAGCTGGTGCCGCACACACGAGCATTCCTTGTACACCACCCTGCCAACACAGAGGCTGCTGGCAGTGCTGCTCACCCCCGACCACGCTGGGTCAGTGTCTGCCCTACACCTCCTCCCATCACAACGACACATAACGCAGTTTCTCGTCCTCCTCACATGACCTGTGAAGAATCATTGGTAGTTGGTAAGGAGGAGCTCCTTAAACATCTGCTGGAAACACTGTTTTATTTATTTTGCTCTCCTGAACGAATGATGAACTTGCATTTAACTAAGGCAGTTGAAAGTGCACTGAATTTAGCTCTTTTCTGACTGATTTGTTAGATTTAGTACCCAAGGAGTTTATTATGATCACAACTGACAGCAATTCAACAATAACGAGAAAATTAAAATAGAACTGCAGCCATATAAGAGCATCTCTTCAGTAATTGTGTTGAAGGGAAAGATAGAAAAGAGTAAAGAAAAACCAGCCAGGCCACAAATAACCAACTCAGTTCAGAAAGGGAAGCAAAAAATTACACTGAAACATCATCATGTCTAAACAAGTGCAGCTACAACACCTCTGCATGGTGACCTACACAGTGGTACACTCCCACAGAGGAGCTGGAAGGGGCAGAGAAAGCAATGAGACATTGTCCTTATAATCAGAAAAGAACATTCTGTAAATCCTGATTTGCTAAGGGAGGAAAGCTCTCTCTTTAGGTATGAAATTCACATCCCCACTCTGGTTCTCACCTTCCATAAGGCCACAGGACTGCCTTCTGTTGGCCTGCAGTGTCTATACCAATTGCTATTGCATCACCAGCTCATTGCTTCCAGTCTGGCAACTATGAATTAATTTCCAAAAATTACACCAAGAAACAAAGTAGACATCTCACTGTTTCCAGTTAAAGAATATGTCCTCCTCCGTTCCTCACGTAGTTCCTGGATTTCTTTACCTGCACATCCCTTTTTCTTCTAAAAGGAAAGACTTAGACTTCCTCCCTGGTAAAACCACTCATCTTTTTTCCTAAGAGATTAAGTCCTATGCATTCACCTATGAGGACTACAACTGGTCTAAGCAGTAGCCAGGTTTGGATACCGAAGCCAATATAAGTATGTGATCCTGCAATATCTTAACAAGAGACAACAAAATTTAAGAAACTTTGATTGTTTTTTTAAAACATCACACATGCCTCCCAAATTCTGGCTGTTACTCAAACGGGAGGAGTAACTGGTGGGTGGATAATTCACGGATGCAGTCAATGCCTCTGCTTATGCTATTATTTAGCATTTGCTTAGAGGGAAAACTGTGACAGAGCTGAAGGCTTTGCCATCATGAGGATCCCTTACCTTGGCGTGACTCGTGTGAGCTCATCGGAGGGGTGCAGAATGCGGCAGGTGGTGAAGGTGAAGGTGGAGTTGGTTTGTGACATGCACTTCCCAGGATGAGGTACTAAACCAAAAAAAAAGCAAATTCTTTGCATTTTACACAGAAAAGGGGAAAACCAAACTTCTGTGTGTTCATAAGACAGATGCAAAAAGTGATGAGGCACCTTTATGGGATCAGTGCAAGAAAAGTGAAATGCTCAAGTACTACAGTGTTGAACAGACACTTGTTCTCCAAAAGAAACACCTCTAGGACTTCAAGGCCAGTGCTAAAAAGGTCTGCTGAAACTTGCCCACAATCACAAACACTGCCAATTAAATCTTGTTCAAATCAAATTTAGGCCAGGCAGTGCTTGAAATGCTAGCCCTTGTCTTAACTAGCAGCTTGCATCAGTGGGAAATTACAAGCAAAATCTTCTAGTACTAGTTCCAGAGCACCAGAATTTTCTCAATGCTTGTGCTTTTCAGCTTTTAGATTGATCCACAAAAAGGTATCCCCATTACTTCTCAGTAATGGATCCATCTGGCTAATGCTACAGGAATACAGATTGTTGGGGTGGGGAGGGACACACATTAATTACTGTTTCTCTGACTTTTGATATCCACAGTATGGAAAGTGGTAGTTTATTGGATCCACTACCGTACATCCGTGACATTAATCTTGTGCATGTGATTAGGTTCTTTAAAAATGTATGTCCTCAGCTGCATAGCATAGCAGTTTTTGAATATTTGTAGACAGTGCAGTAAGCAAATTTCCTAACCAATATGGCTGTAAAACTGCCACTCTGGTGATAGATCAGTGACTTGGGAAAGAAGCAATATAGCTCAGTCTTAAAAATGAAGGACTTAGGCCAACTTCTCTCTTCTTAGTAGAAATACTTCTGTGGCTGTATTAACCTGCTGTACAATGCAGCTGTGGTCACTGCAAAATAACTACAGAATTTAAGAGCCATGCATCTGAAAAGCTGGTTGAAAAACACCCAGAGTTAAATATTACACCAAAGATATCATGATTGCATAGGTTCTCCTATTCAGTAACCAAACTTAGCAGTGCTCAAAAGACATGCACGATAAAAACCATGTGCAGCTCCCTCCCCGCCTACCAACCCTCCTACCCAACCCTCTGAGCCATTCCCTGGTTAAGCCACATTTTAGTACCACAGTAGACAACTGTTCAACACATTGCAAGAGACAGACAGACGGACCAGCTAGACCAGACACCATTCTGAACTCCCAGAGCAGCTCAGCAGAAGCAAGGCAAGGCTCAGTTGTGGCTGTGTTCCCTTTTCCACATATGAAGTACCACAGCTCCAAAACAGTGTGTGAGGCTAGGTAGCCCTCTCAGAACACACAGAAGCAGTGTGTGAAGGGCAGAGCGTGGGCAGTGTGAACGGTGGAGGCAGAGGGGGCTGAGCACACAGCGTGAGGTGACATCTGGCCAGCGCTGGAACGTGCGGCTGAACGTTGGAGAAGGACATTTCTCAGGACCCACAGGAGTGTCATGTTAACACACTCAAATGTTAGCACGGCATAACAGAACAACAAGCTCTACTTCACCTCCAGAGATGGCAATTAGGATGCTTCAGGAATCCAGTTGCTTTAGAGATTAGTGTGAGCACTACAAAAGCTATTACAAGGGAGCACAGCCTAGCAATCATGATTCTCTCCATACTGCAGAGAGTTATAAGAAAATCTGGAGAAAGAACTCAAATAACTGGACATGAAAATATTGGTTATTTAGAAAAACACAGGATTTTAGCATAAATCAATTAGAAGCAAAGCAATTATCCCTGGATGATGAATAGAGAACAGAATAAAGCAATGCTGGTTTAAGATCACAAGCTCAACCCGAAGCACACAGCAGTAATACAATCAGTGCATTTTCCCCATTTGTAATATCCACTGGGCATCCCCTCAGACTGGAGACAGGCACATTGAAGAAACACAGCTGCATTAGCAAAAGCAAGACTCATTGCTATTAATGAGTCAAAGATAGGAGAAGGCTGCTAAAAGTAGAGAAATCACTAACTCTAATCAGAGGAGACAAACTGAAATCATGAAAAAAATCTATCCATTTCCAAGGATGTATTTCACCCTCAAATACCACTAAAAAGTCCTGTACCAGCTTCATCCTTCATCAGTCAACAATGGGTTGTATCATAATGCTGTAGCATTTTCCATCCTTTGGACACAGTGAAAAGAGTGAGAACCTGTTGCTGTAAATGAACAAAGTTTATCAAATAGAAACAAAATGATTAATTTCTAACTTAGTAATTTTACATATGAATGGCCATCTCCTGAGTTGGTATAAGTTCATGAGGAAGTAATACAATTTTCTAATAACAAAGACTATCTTCACATTCATTTACATATATCAAAGTATTCTCTTGAATATATACACCTGCTCCATGTAACTGTCTGAAACCAAAAGTTTTCATTTTACCCTCATTCCAAAGTAGTCATAGTTTAATAACAAGGCTTCATATCTGTGTGAAAAAGAATCTGTACATAATTCAGTGCTTAACAAAATTTACAGAACATCATGTTATTTCATCCATCAGGAACCCTGTGCAAGCTGTCGGTACATTTTGCCCCTAAATTAAAATTAAATCTAAACATAAGATTTCTGCTGTATCATGTTTTAGCACTCAGGAATTAATGATTCTTTACTTATTAAGTTTTGTCAAACAATTCACAGGCATTATGCAAAAATGCAAATAATCATAGCTGAAAGGGACTCTTCTGTAAGCACAAACACTATTGTAAAAACACCTTTTAAAATACTGAGAAAAAAAAAGGCAGGTTTCAGACAAACAGTGCAGAGAGCTTCATCTTCTGGTAGAACAAACAGGGCTTTCCTCACAAAACACAAAGCTGATTTTATGTATCTCAGAATTGTCTCGGATCCAGCTTCAGGACTCAGAGCCTGCAGGCCATTCTGCTAGGTGTCAACAGCAAAATAGATCTGTTTAGGACACAACCTTCTGCCCAGGGAACTCTCAAAAGCCCATTTTACCTGGATTTTCAACCAGTTTGTGCAGAGGAAGGTACAAAGTTACAGTAGGTAAACAAGTGGCCTGCCCCACACACAAGAAGATGTCAAGAGAAATTAAGTTTGAGGAAGATTTGTATGAGATAGCTATACTAAACCATCATTAACTTTTGTACCACTGGATCAAAGCTCAAATTTTTTGTTATGCTGGAATAACAGTGAGGAGGCAGAGAGCTCAAGGTGACCAGTAAATCTTCGCATTTCGTACAAACACCTATTCTGGTACATATAGATTTATCAGGAAATTAACTTCAAAGAAGATGGGAAATCTTTAGAGTATGATTTGATCCAGACTGGCACTAAGCTAATACAACAGTCCAACAGTGAAGCAATCCACTCTGCTCCATCCTTTTTTTGGCATGTTTCAAGAAAAGAAGGGAACCTGGTTCTCTTGTATTTGAGCAGGGAGAGCACTGGAATTAGGGCATCTCTTCAGCACAGATTGTGGAAACAGCAATGGAATGACAATCAGAATGAGGCATCCTTAGAGCAACAGAAGGTGCTTTAAAGCATTAGAAGTTTATTGCTGAATAGAAAAGTGAGCCCGCTTTAAAAGAGGATAACAAAGGACCATGAGGAGACTTTTTTTTTTTTCTGACTGTGTGATCATCTAGAACACAGGCTATGGACTTCACTTTTGCCAGTTTGTGCCACTAATTCCATTCTTGGGTGAGGTGAAATTATTGGAAACTAGGTTACAAAGCCCCACTAGGATCCACAGGACAAGCCAGTGGCTTCATGTAGTGTCTAGATTTAGCAGAGTTCATCCCCTCCAGGTGGCAAAAGGTGAGAGCTCTGATATCCAGTGTTACCACAACTGAAAATGCCTGGCTACAGAATAGGGGGAATATAGAGAAGGCCAGATGGAATGCCTGGGTGAACCACTACAACAAAAAGGAGATAAGTGATAAAAACAACAGCTGTAAAATGTTAACATGGTGCACTCCTAAAAGTGTAACTGTGAATACTCAAAATCTCCAAGAACTCATACATCTGCACCAGGATTGTGGGTTTTGTTATGTTTCTTAAACAACAAAATTATTTTCTGAATACCTGGTTTTCCAAAACTTTCATTTATTTTGCCTTTGGAAACAGAAAGAAAGGAAAAACTGAACAAAGGCAGGTATTCTTTGGATAGGGTGTTCTTCTGGCTGAGATCACTTTCTCATACGTATATAACCATTGAGCACAGATGTAGGAAGACTTCAAAGTATTTAATGTGGCTTCAACAAAAGTTTATGCAGGCTAGGATCCTCAAATTAAAATTCAACCATTTTAATGGCATAGAAAGCAACTGCTGACAGATTTTTCTTAAAGAAACAATTACCATGAAATATTCATGCCATTTGAAAATAAAGTATATTTAAACATTCATCAATACCTCAAGTCTAAGAAGAGTTACAAAATTTATTGCTTTGCTGTACAATGAAAAATTTTTAGAAGCATGTATGGTAATCCTGCTAAAAACAATTCAAATAATACATTCATTATGTGTTCTTGTAATTTTAGGCCTCTATTTGGAAAGCCCTCCATGTCATGGTTCATGTCTAACACAAGAGTGCTGTTCCTGTAATGCTGTGCACGTGTCTACTCAAAGCAATCAATCAGTGGAACTAACAAACCCAAGTACTGAAAGACCAGTTTGTGCACCCAATATTAACAGGCAATTAAGCATACACTGCATCAAGTGAAGCCCCTCCAACTTCAAAATGAGAACATTCATAACATTATTAAGTGCTTTGAGTGGCTGGTGTTTCATTTGTTTCTTTAATGAAAACATGAAAGCCAGTGAATTAAAAAACCACAAGAAACCAAACAAAAAAACCAGCCCAAACAATCCCTCCCTCTAAAACAGATTCTGTACAGTTTTATAATCAACTAGTTTCTTTCTCAGAACAAAATATATATATATATATAGAGGTTACAAAAAATTTGTGCTGCAAAAATTACTTGTTCCACATGATTTTAAGAACTATGTGTGCTAACTTCTGTGATGTTCAGTGCCATAATCGGGATGGAAGACACACTTAGGGTGAAGATGCTATTTCATAGACCAATGGGTACTACAAGTTTCAACATAGGGACAAGAAAACACAAGGAACGTCACTTTTCCTTTTTTAGTCAGAGGGATTTTTGATGCTAGCTCTCCCAGGAATAGAATATCTATCACAATTGTTCTGAATACACTTGTTTTGCCTACAAGATATTTTTGGCACCAGCGGTGTTTGCTCTCCTGAGTCTGGAAGTTAAAATAAGCTCTTGGGCTCATTTTGAGCAGCACTCTGCACACACAAAATGGCAATATGAATACTACTTGTAAGTACTGTGACAGTGAACATATCCAGTGCCCAAAAGGCAAGATACAAACCTCAGGGCATACAATCAACTGAAGCAGAAACCTGCCCAATAGGCTAAGATGACCTACACCTGCTGGGAAGGTCCTTGTAGGCACCGTATTACTAAAGACCTTTTGGTCTGAGGCTGGAAGACCTGTACTCTAGACTGGCACACTTTATGGCCTGCCAACAGCAGCCTTTTACAAACCTCTTGAATAAGATTTTTCCACAATGCAGCTATCCTGGATTACAAGTAAAGGCATTATCGCTAGAGACTGTGTGCAAGATTTTTCTTTCCTTCCCTTTTTGTTTTACTTCCACAGTCTCCAGCAAGAGTTTATTCTGTATGTTGCCAACTGGAATCAATTCCCAACTGGACTCATGCAAGCAATGATGTCATAACCTTGTACTCATGATGGGCTCATGACAAGGTGCTGCATGTCCATACACACCCCTACCTGCCTTGCATCTCCTACAGAGAAATCTAGAAGAAAGAATGCTGAGGAGAAGCAATGAGAAGCAGTGGCTGCACAATATTTAAACACAAAATAAATTCATAAGCTAAGCACGTGCCTCCCTCCCCAGAAAAGCATTCTTCAGTGGGCAGATTGCAGACCCAAAGAAGTACTGCTCCACTAGTAAGTGCCTACTCTGACAAAATCCACAATCACCTCCTCCTTGTACAATGTCTGACAAATTGCTTCAACAAAAAGCAGATACAGTGTCTTTACTCCATTTGAGCAACACAACCTATAATGATATGGTAGCTCATGGATACTTCTAAATCCTACGCAACAGGACAATTTGAAAGAAGGCAAAAGAATGGGAAATTAAAATTTTTGGTGCACTTGTTCATTCTACACAAAGTTATTAATTTTGACCCATTTATTTCTGTAACATATTAAAATGTTACAGAAAACCCAGCAAACAATACAAGGTAAAATAAGATTGCTACAGCAATTTAATTGATTTTATCTAGTTTATCGATTTATAAGGTAGCGAATTTGCTTAAAAACCCTGTCTGAGATAGACTTTCCCAGGAAAAGTCAGCAGTAACCAATAAATAACCTGTTCATAAACGGTGACCTTTACTCAAATCATAATGGAGACAGAAAATGCAAGCAAATACTAGATTTTTTTACCAATTTGTAATCACAGAGCAGGCCTACATTTATTGCTCTACTCCAAAGAAAGAACTCTTTCAAATTATTACCCAGAAACGTTAGACAAATTTGTTCTTTAAAAAAAAACCCAACAAGGAATGGAACTATATCCTTAACTATGTTTAGCCCATGACAATGAGTCTTGCTTTTTTGACATGTTCCTGTGCTGAACACTCTTACAGTTAGAAAATTGTGCACCCAAGCAACAATTTTTTACTGTACTCTGAATACATAAAGAACTGCTTGTTCCCTTTCTCTCTACAGCAACAACTTCTAAAATTAATCATAGCTTTTGTTGAATCTTTTATTCCCTAGATCCTAAAAATGCCAGTTATTTCAGTCTGATTATTTCAGTCCATGTTTCTTGTATCTCCAGCTTTTCTTGCTGCTTTTACTAAGATTCTTCAAAATTATAAAAACCTGGATAATATCCAAAACAGTACACAACTGCCTGAAGAGGCATTATTCATTTTCATATTAATTGAGAAAAATTACAAACTTTCTTTCTGGGATTTCCTAGAACAAGGACAACTTTTGCCAATGGAAAGGGAAGTTGAAGGTTTGGACGATGTGCTGCAACAAGCGGCACAGGGAAGTGGTTGGGTCACTACCCCGGGAGGTATTTAAAAGATCTGTAGATATGGCACTTAGGGACATGGTTTAGTGGTGGACTTGGAAGTGCTGGATTAATGCCTGGACTCAATGATCTTAAGAGGTCTTTTCCAGCCCTAATGATTCTATGATTCGAAGTTTAACCTTAATACAACTGACTCTAGAACGCAGCTTATATTCAACAGCTGAAAGCATTGAACTGCCATTGCAGTGAGAGCTAAAGATACTCTGCATGTCATGATAATAAGAGAAATATTATTGTTTAGCCCTGAGACAATCTAATCTTCCAAAGACCAGACAAATATTAAATTATGATTTATCCCAGAAAAAGGAGAGGGAAGGAAGTGTCTTCATTTAAAGCAGTTATACAAAAACAAGAAGGCTGGAAAAAAAAGGAGTTCTGGCAATTTTCTGATTCTGGACTAAATAAAATTCTTTATCAGAGGCAAATCTTAATGAAGACTATATAGCTTATTAAAACCCCGAAATTCCAAGAGCAAGAGAGAAACCATACCAACTCAAAACACATCTATAGTCTTGAGAATCTGTAATCTTGTGCAATAAAATACTGCTAGTGTCAGTTCAGAGTATCTAATAACTCATTAAAATGTTTACGTCCTAATACGGTATAAATAGGAAGAACAGAGTTTAATAGTGAGCTGGAGAAAGAATAAGGGAAATGTTATTAGTCACTGCATATACACATCCCCTTAATTCTTTATCTCAGAAAGACTTCAAAAACAGGTAACTATACCTGAGGTAAGTGAATTCTACTTTGAATTTCTTTGGTGATTTTCAAGGCACTCCATTTGTTTCAGCAAAGGCAAGGTAGAGGCACCTTTAGGGCACCAGTTGTTTAGTCTTCATTTTTTTCCCAAAGTACAAAAATCTAGAACATGGTATCACCTCTTATGAACTGTCAGAAGAGGATCTACACTACAATAATACAAAATATATCTCATCTGTACATTACACACACTTAACAGCGTGCACTATACACACACACAAATCGAATACATGCCACACAAAGGTTTGTGAATTAATCACTTCCTTTTAGCAGCCTTCTCTTATCAAAATAGAGTAAAATATTGACCACAGATGCTGTTACTGAAAAACAAATTAAAAGATTATCTAAGAAATGATTTTTGAGCCAATGTTAGAATGGTTATGTTGTAATCACTGCACGCACTATCGTGCAGATGCTACACACAAAGCGATATTATGGATGCTGTTCTGAAGAGATGTGAGAATGGCCCAGTAATCAAAATCCTGCAAAGACGTCAGTTTTACTGGACTTAATGAGTTTCCCTCACCAGACCCCTCATCATCGTCAGTCGCGGACTCCTGCATCTCCTCAGTGAAAGCCTGAGATTGGCGGGGGTTATTCTTGTTCTCTGAAACAGTCACTTGTGCTTGTGACCTCTCACCTGAGGTCTCTGTGTGCTGAACTGGCGTCGAGGTAGTTAGGCTCTTGTAAGAAATGTCACCTGTCTCATCTTCCTCATAGTCATTAAGGCAGTACACTTCATCCAGGTCCAGGTCCAGGGTCCTGAAGCCCTTAGTGACAACCCCGGGCCTCGGGTCCAGGATCCCACCCAAGTGAGGCTGAGCCAGCTGCTGCCAGTGGTGCAAAGTGGCAGAACCTTGAAAGGGAACAGAAAGACAACCAAAATCAATTAGTAAACAATCCAGAACCTAAAAGACAAAGTCCCACTTCATTTACCTGGAAGACCAAAGATTTGGGAACTCCAAACCTTTAAAGTTTCTGGGTTTCATGTTTCTAGGGACATGCTACAGCACAAAACTGCTCCACCTATGCTTCAGCATTTCCACACCAGTGTGTAATGAACTGATCACATCAGCAGTTATGCAAAGCCTGGTGGTGAGATGCAGCACACTTGTGCACATGCACATCGCCTCCCTGTAAATATCCTCATCTGCTTCAATTCCCAGGATTAAGCAGGAGTAGAAAGAATTTACATTGTAACTCTTGATCTGAGCACCATCACAGAAAGCTCCAAGAGGAACATATACCCCATATTCCCACATTAACCTCAAACAAAGACAAGCACTGAAAACACTCCAGAATTTCCTACCAGTGGCTAACAGGAGGACAGTAGTCACACATCTAGATTGCACAGCAGTTTTAGCTTTGTACCAATCGTTAGAAAACCCCACCAGCTTCAGGCAGCGTAAGCAGATACACAACTCTGAACTACACATCAAGTCCAAATACCTGTGTGGGCCCCTATGCTACAGGAATTCAACTACTACATAGCTACATGCTACTGTACCTGTAGCTTCATCCTTGGCAGAGGAATGTTTTGAAAAAGGAGGTGCATTTTACAGAGAAAAGCATTCAGTATTCAAAATTTAATAGGAGACAGTCAGAAACAACAATGGATCGGGAAAAATTGATATATACACTGAGATGGGCCCAGTGAAATCAGGGGAGGGTTTATTTGATTCCTCAATTAGCAATTAAACACTGCTTGCAAGGGCCTGCATTTTCCTGTGTGCCCACCATCATGGTGTTGAAAATTGTGACTTAAAACACACATGTCCTGTGACACAGACAAAACATCTTTCTTTTCACCTCTGCCAGATCAAATGAGAGCAGTTTGTGAAGTCTTATTCCTGTTCCCTCTCTGCAAAGCAGAAAACTCACTCATTCCACAAGCTGGCACACAAATGTCTCACCCATATTCAAAGACCAAGAATGTTCAATTAGTTGCACGGTGTATGTAAAAGCCTATACAGCTGTAATAACTAGAGAAGGGGTGGCTCTCATACACATTTTCAATCTGAGAAAAATCCTATGGAATGAGAAAAATTGTCATTTCACATATTGTACTTGAGGAAGCTTACTGTAAACAGGAATTGAACAGGGAAAAGCTCTTTCTCTAGAATGACTGGGAACTGAGTAGCATTTTAACTAAGCTTATCTCACTTTTTAAGATCTGTAATTTTTCAGCTCAGAATAAATGGATCTTCTAGATTACTTTGGCTAATAATCCTTTTTTTTTTCTTTTATTTAAAGTAAGTCTAGAGAGATTAGAGAAAATTTGTACCTTCAAGGCTCAAGAAGTAGAAGCCATTACAATCCCCAAATGAGAGAAGAGACATCCTTATAACATGTATTTACTTCTGAATTGTCACAAAGGCCAAGTTTTTGCTTTTACGTAAAAGAAATACCCCAGAATGTGAAGAAGTGACAGATCTTGTCAAGCCTTAACCTAGCAGCAGAGGTTTTCTGTCAGTCTACTCCAAGAATTGAACAAAGGAAATCAAAATTTCTTTCTGCACTGCATGCAAATATAAAAAGTTAATCAAGTTCTACATGCTAGCTTCTGAAGAAGTAATCTTTTTCACCTTAAAGTACACCAAAACTTATACTTAAAATAAACTTTGCAGAATACAAGCACTTCATTTTCAATATATACCTCATTTTTCCACAGAAAATATATTTATCAAAATATTTGCACTTTGAGCTTTGACATTTCTACTGAAACTAGAGAAATCAAAATGGCCTAAGCTCCATCAAAAACAGGAGTATATCTGAGCCTAATCTCATAAAATGCATGTAAGGGAGCTTTAATTTCCTATACAGAAAATGAACATTAATGCACAAGGGAATCCAACAATTGTAAAACCCCAATAAAAAGAAAAAAAGAGAAGGCTGCAGAAGTCAAAAAAAAGAGAGAAATATAACATTTCTTTGGCCTACATTCAGTCCCAGGTTCCTTACAGATGATTTTGTAAATTATCAGAAATAGCTGGCATGAGGGAATTACTGTGTAACCGTGGGACATGCCACTGAAGAAAGAAGGAATATAAGAACAAAGTAAATATATGAACAGAGTAAATTTTTTTCCTATATTCCTGCTATCTTTGCATGAATGCACTAGGCTTTGAGGCTCAGAGAAAGTTTAGAAATTCAGAGTGTGTTGCTCTCAGAATTGCAGTGAAGTGGATGAAGACATAATCAGTCCAAGTTTTTAGTTTTCCCACAGGTATTTCATGCTTATGACACAACAAATCACAGGTGTACAGTTTAAAAAACAAAACGAAACAATCCCACTGGACTATTACTAAAACAAGTCACATCAAGCAATCCTTCTCTTTGACTAAAAGAAAGCATGTGTTGTTTTTTTAAATGTGCAAAGGAAGATGAATCTTAGTGCTTCTGTCACTCTTTTTTTCTGGGGGATTTAAAAGATTGCTTTAAAGGAGCAGAAGTCATTAACCTATACTAAATTTATTATAGAACTAATGTTTATTTCTTATGTTTTATGACATCAGCACCCAAAACAGTAATAAAACTAAAGACACAACTACTTGTAGCAGTCTGCAGGTACAGCAGACTATTTTTCCTGAGTAATCTGAAGGTGCCCATGAAGTTGAAAAAAAAAATTAAGGGTCATGAAAAATATTCAGAAAAGAAACTAAACTGAAATGAAAAACAAAATCAAAGATATTTAGTTAATAAAAGTTAACAAACACAAAACTCATGAAACAGGCAGACACAAACATGCTACAAATAAGATCTAAAACCAAACATGGGAAGTACTTTAAAAGGTGCAGTAATTCCAAGAGAGAAATGGCCCAGTGAAAACATTGAACAAAACCAGGGAAAAAAAAAAAACCAGACAGATAGAAAGATGATAAAGACTTTAAGAGTTTATTGGAAGACAAAAGCAGATATAATGGGATGGTGACAGAAATCTATTACAGTGGTAGCAAGCGGAAACTGAAACAAAGTGGAATCATCCTTTCCCTCACGTGGTACAAGAATTTTTATGACCATTTAAAAGCAGCCATGAAAACCAACTATTAAAATCTGCTCGACAGTATGGGTTTGTGTGCTATGGCTATGGTTTCATTTCAATAGGTAGAGACAGTACATGACTTTCTTCAGGACATAAGAACACTTATTTTTGCTTCTGAGTACCTGTGATGCTATATGCTCCTTATAGGTGAAATAAATTTGTTCTAAAAAAAAGGAACTTCTGCAATTTAAACACACACAATGCAATATAATGCAAGAGATCTGTTAAAGGAAAATACAGAGGGAGAGAGAAGCCAAAGCTAAATTATGTTACCCAGTGCATATCTGTACTACAGGAGAACTTCATTCATTTTAAAACCTGGAGGAACTGACTCAGCTAACTTCCAACTACAACCTGGAAGAACTGAAGAATGCCAGGCAGACTATACTACAAGTGATTTGACAGCTTTTTTTAAACAGTCTATTGAAATGAACTTTGAAATACAGCTCTAGCCCTGACTACCATCTATCTCTAGCTTGCCTTTTTCTGAGACAATGTATGAAGGAAATTTGACTTTAAGAAACCTCACCTATTTCACACATGAAACACGAAGCCATAGTGATTCCTGTGTGACCACTCAAACAACCCATTAAGTCCAGAGATAATTTTGAATCACTGTAACAGTCTTATTAGACCAACTGGACTAACTGAAGTAGGTAAAGGCCTTTCCAGATACTAATTTACAGAACTCTTGTTGTTCAGATTTCCTAGACCTTTCCACCTTCCTTTTCCAACTAGGAAATGGTAACATTTAGGTCGGATGTAAAGGCTGCACTGCTGATGTGCACGTGGCCTGTAATATTTATTTTACTGCCTTAGCTGGGATAGTTTCCTAACACTTTTAAGGCTTGTGGAAAAATACAGTAGTTAGAAGATCTCAAACCAACAGCGTGGAGTACTGTCTCTAAAGTAAAAAGAATATGTATTGCAAAGATTTCCTGCTTTCTGGTGATGGATTAGAGACCACAAAGAGTCACTAATAACAACAGATAAAGGCCGAGGCCCTTTGTTATCACCTTCTAGTGGTTTCACAATCTGAAGCTTTTCTGGCAGGTAGGAGCGACTGCTGATAGACATTCCTGAATATCCAGTGAATTCTGAAAATCTGGAGTGAGTTCCCAGTGACATGATGCTCTCTGTGGGGGTAACGGAACCACTGTGGAGTTCTCCCTTTTCTGCCAGTTCCCGCAACTTCCTTTCCTGCTCTTCCTCAAAGAACTTGCGCTCTGAGAGGTAATTCTCCCGCCTGAGGGAGAGCCTACGCAGGGCAGTCTCTAGGTCACTGGAGCCTGGAGTCCCTGGAGTTCCAGGTTTCTTCATCCTGTCTTCATTTCTAAAACACAAAGGGGGACACACAAAAAATAAAAAAAAAAAAAAAGGGTGGGAGGGAAAATAACACACTCTTAGAAATGTTTAAGACTTCCACATGACACTTTTGAGACATTCACCAACACCTTTACATTCCTGTGTCTGGGAACAACTTGCTACTCATCTGGAGAGCTCAAAGGCAAACACCAGTCTTTTGTTTCTTCCTCTTAGTAAAAGTTTTGAGTCCTAGCTCCTGCCTGGAAGCTCCTGGTTGGAAACCTGCACTTCACTTAAGAGCTTCCTCCTACAAAGAGGTGCGAGTTGCCTGCTTGTTGCAGTCTCTCACAGTCATACAAACTCAGGCAAGCAGACCCCATGTTAAAGGGCCAATGCTGTAAGAACACCACAGTGACTCACAAGAGTACCTTATACTGACAAACATACATTGTTTTGAGGTAGTAAGCCATTTTTACTGAAAAGCATATACAGCATAGTGTCGAGCTGTACTGGGGGAAGAGACAAGGAGCTAGAAAAGTAAAGTTCTGATTGGTTTCATTCACAGGTTTTCATATTAGGTAACCTACAGATGCACACTTCATTTATTTTTAGGATCAAAAAAGTTAACTGTGGCTGCATCTGGGATCAGAACTCCCTGACATTTATGTAAAATGATGAAAATTTAATTGTTTTCAAGTGTTGACCCACAAAAACATCATCTGGTAATGCTGCATTTCTGAACAAGTCTTAGATGCAGACACTGATTGATACACAGTACTTTATAAAAGCTTTCTCTTTTAAATAAACTCGAGTGCTCAAAAACCATAAGCATAAAATAGATTTTAAAGATGTATGCCACTGTGGTAACTGCACTACATAAGACAAAAGGAGGAAAAAACAGGAACACTTTGCCTTTATGTCAGAAACAAAGCAAAAGCAAATTCCAGTGCTATGGTACTGACCCGTTATCTGAGGACTCTGTCTCTAAGATGATGCTGTTGGTCTTGTTGTCTATCATAATGTTTGAGATGTCTCCCCCATAGAAACTGGAACGTGGAGTGCTGACACAGCTGGAAATGACGGAGTTCATAGCAGAGGACTGGTTAGAGCCTGGGATATTCATTGGTGACGGAGTCATGGATCTCTGCTTGACAACTTGATTGACATTTCTCACCGTCTCGAAGACCCGCTTCTGATGGCTGTAAAACACACACACAGTTCATGATCACTCAATAACTTATTACCACAGAGCAAGGAACAGAGAAACAGGTAACAGCTTATTAACAACCATTCCTATTCACAGGTCTCTCAAACACTTCGGGTTTATATATAGCTCTGGAAAGCAGTATGCATAGGGTCCCATACTAGCTACAGTCTGGCCATTACATTCAATCCATCAACATAATTCTTCCATCATCCTAGAATATTTTTGACAGAACTTTTGACAATTATGTGCATGTACCCCTTCAAATATTCATAAAAAATAAGTGAAAAAGCATTTCAGTTCATCAGCTAGAAGTGCCATAAAGCCATTATGTAAAAAAGTTTTTAAAAACCAGAACTGAACTCCATTCAACTCTTAACTATAAACTAGTTAATCCATTTTAAAAGAGAGTCTGAATTTACTCTTCTGAGTACCTCCACGCAAGCAAGTCTTGTATCTTTTCTCTTTGAAACCACTTTCCAACCCCCTTAGATAGTACTTTAAAAAAAAAGGAAAAAAAATCCCAGAAATATAATGGACCAAGACTTGAGAGAGAGGCTGCAAGGATGGAAACCTAATTTTTGAGTTACTTCTACAGTTCATTCCTTATCACCACTGTCTTTATACCATAACACACACTGTGCACCTGCTTTAAGACTGACATCAGATGACATTTCAGCAGAAATTTCTTGAGAAAATAAAATTACCCTACATCATGCTGCGAAAGTGCCACTGCTGCTTTGTTTGATGGTTCAACAATGCTGAACACAAGAATAGCACATTCCCTTTATCTGAAAGGTAACACTGCCAGGCTGTAACAGTGACTGCATGCCTTAGGCTATTTAATGTCATTAAAATTTCTTTCCTTCTGTCCATGGGTGCTCAACAGTTGCACCCTTTGTGTGGAGGCTGCAGGTCTATAGCTGTATATCATTACGAGGCTGTATCTAAAAGTATTTATCAATAAATAGCCCCATGGAGCGTGCAGTTACTACCACTGCACAAATAAATAAAACTAAGACGAGTCACATAACCAAAAAAATTGTATCCTCCTCTGGTACAGGCAAAGTAAATAAGACATTCTAAAGAAGTTAAACCAGCTTCAAGCTGGACTATTCTGGAAGGATGCCAGGATCCTATGGGGTTTGAGCATGCTCACAACTTTCTGATCTTACATTTCTCTAATCAACATTTCTTTCTGTCAAAGCCTCATTTATAGTTCTTGGCTCAAGCTCTGAAAAGGTCAGTGTATGCGTCAGGCGTTTTGTAAATGCAATTAGAAGGTTTTGGGAAGCGCCTACTGTACGTTCCCTGACCGTCTTGTTTTGTAAACTTCATTTCTCTAATAGACCTGTAAACTGGATTAATTTATTTCAAATTAAACAATCTGTGCTTTGTACAAATCTGGGGGATAAACCTATTGGAGTACACGTGCAACTGGCATCAGTGAGGCCATTTCTGCCAAGCTGTGCCTATCTATAACTTTGGGGCTGTCACAAGCACTTGACTTGATTCAAACTACTCTCTTGTTTAACTCAACAGAACTTCAGCACAGGTGTAATGGGCACCACACTAAGTACCCAGCCATTCCAAATCCCTCACTGCCACAATGTTCTTCCGGCAAAAACTGGATTAGATCAAAAGTTACCTGATAACTTATGTTATAAAACTCACCAAGGAGAAACCCACTAACTTGAACTCCTCCCCTAACTGGTAACTGAAGAAATCTAGCATGGTAACACACAAAAAACCAAACCTTTTCTCATTCTCAGCACTCACCAATGAGAAAAAAAGTTTACAAGACAAGGCAAAGCTAATATATAGGTGTTTTCTTTTGGCAGCTTTAGAATAAAATAAAAACACCCCCCAAACTAGGCAATTTGTCTTCCTATCATTTACATTCACCTAGAAATATATCTTTCTAAATATCTAGCTCAACTATTTCGTGTTTTTTCTTTTCTCATCAAATAATTAACTTCAGATGTAACCAATCAATTAGGAACCAATTCTTTTCAGTCGTACGCCAAGTCAGGAGAGTCGGGGTCATCTAAATGCAGTTCTTTCCTCATTGACCCTTCTATCTCTGCTGCCAAGGAATCCTGTTAAAAATAAGCACAAAAGAGAAACAAATATCATAGTACTGATAGGTTGGCATGAGAGAAAATAATAAATTACTTATACAGAATAGTAAATAATGGAGAGTACTTCTAGAAGAAAACAGGAAGGTTTAAATATGAAAAATGACTGGAAAACTAATACAGATATTTAAAGTACTGAAAAAATACGGCTTAGCTTCATTTTCCTGCAGTATGGACCACTTGATGATGCATAATATCTGCCAAAGAACCTTAAAAAAGCATTATAGGCAACAACATGATCCAGCTTCCCAGACTGAATTCCATACTCAGTAACACTCACCTTTCATGTACAGAGCTTTGCTCTTCATGTTCTCATTTAAAATGAACATAAACCCCACAGCATTATCCACTCATCCACAAAAATGACATCATTCTTGGCATAAAGCACAATATACTTTCTCCATAAGGTTAGAGCTAACAGGCCATCAATTTTCTGTAGCTGGTCACTAAGTTTAACTGCTGGGTGCAGGGTCTAAGTATCAAACATTAATAAAGCTAATGATCTTTTGTCCCATGACTGAACATTTGAAAATCATTTTCATACAAAACACATAAACCTATCTCAGCATAAGTATACTTTCCACAGCTTTCAGCTGTATTTGTGCAAGCACAATTTGTATTATTTTTGCAAGCACAACTTGTATTATTAAACGTCTGCACTTTAATTTGGCCTGTGTTCAGTCTCAGAAAGGAGCACAAAAAGGCAAATTACACCTTTGTTGGCAATTTACTTCTCGTGAGCACAAATAAAATGTGTCCTTCAGCAATAAGACAAAACAAGGCAGGCCATATTTTGCTGCTTGATTACATGAATGTATTTCAAAAGAAGGCACTGATAGCATTGCCTTCAGAAATAATCTAACTACTCTAGAGATACACAGGTAAGCAGAGCAAGTCACTGGATACAGTCTCATCCACTCTGTTTTCTCACTTCATTGAGGGTACTGCATATTCCCTGATCTTTAAATCTCCTAATCACATGAAATCAGTTAAAAAAGTTGATAACACGAGTGAAATAACCATAACTTGTTGCCGTAATACAGATTAGCAACTAACATTCTTTTAATGAACCACTGAATTTTCAGTCACCATAAAACAAGAAGGTATGCTTTTAACTCTGTTCAAAGGTTTAGACTGAAGAACTAGAACATATATCATAAATTACTAGAAAGATCCCATGTCTGGAAATCATTGTTATGTCCTTAGGAAGTTTTATCTCCAAGGATATTGAAGATAAACAGGAAACTCCTGATAAACACGAGCCACCACAGTATGGCAGATGTTTAACAAAGATGCATAGAACCTGTTAATGCTACCCAGGTTTCACAGCATAATCACAGACAGCTGCAGGCTGTATATAACAGCAGAGCTGCACAACACCACAGTTTCAGAACCAGGTATGCAAAACTGATCACTCAGGTACCCTTTGACACTGTACCAATACACATTTCACCCATGCTGGTGTCAGACGTAGCATCCTACCCCTGAAGCTGTCAGTCAGATGTAAGCACACTTCCTTTCCTTGGTGTGTGCAGGCTTTTCCTTAAATCTGCTTACCATAGGGAAGAGACCAAGGGAGTGGTACCGTCGTGATATAGCATTTGGCATTGTCTTGTTCCTAAGGTTTTTCAGCTCTTCTTGAGCCTCATGAAGCATTTCCATGCACTCTGCATATTTGTCTTCCAACTCTCGCAGCTGTAACATAGAGAAAAAAGTCCAAGACCTTAAGGGGTGCACTATTACCATAGAAATCCTGCAAACTCTTTTAATGCTGGTAAGCAATAATGGTGTAGGGAAGAATATCCCACTTTAAAGGAATCAATCTCCAACAACTGAGTATCACTGGAGGATCATTAATAACATGGATTAGTAATGGGAAGGCAGGCAGGGAAGGTCACAATGTGGAAGGAAGGGTTTTGCTCCATTTCCTTCCCTACATATCTACATGAACCTACTGTCAAGGAGAAGATAAAGAGCTAAAAAAGTATCTTTAGTCTGATCAGGTTTAGTGCTTAATCACTGCCACAATGACCACCATGGCAAACACCATGGTCTGAGGACAAGACATTCCACAGCGGTACAAAGGACTTAGGAATTTTAAAGGCAGGACTTTCATGCATACATACATACATACATATAGCTTTCAACAGCCTAAGATCATGCCTGTTTTTAGCTTTCTCAGGAAATGTATCTTATGTAATCACTCTGTCTACAGATGTCTGTGTACCCTCACAGCCTCTGGGTTCATCAGCCACTTCAACTAAGTTTGGCAAAGGGGCAGAAGTTTGAAACACCACATTCCTACAACTTTCATAAAAATCAGCTATTTGGTTCAGAAAAAGAGATCTGGTTCATTTTCTTTCCAAAGAAAGTAATGGTGAGGCATGAGCCCAATCTATGTTGAGCATCACAGATACAAAAGGTCCACCCACTGGAAAAGCTCCTCTGGCCATTCCCACCTTCATGACTAAGTAGTGCAAGTGCAAGACACATCCTAAAGGGATCAAGCTCTATTAATTCCATCCTGTCCATTTTTTTTCACGTGAATGTAGCATCCATAACACAACCAGAAATACTGGACTGCTTTATGTTTATACACCAAACAAATAGAGCACAAATGACCTTTTCCATGTTATCTCACTAGTCAAAATAGGCTGGAATTACCAGCCTGGAGAAGTCAACCTCTAAAGGTGCTCCTGTACAGTCCATAAGTCTCTGTGTTTCAAAATGTATGTCATTTGAAGGAGCAGAGACTAGCAAAGAAAAGGGGTTGAACTCTAATAGGAGCATAAATGTTCCTTCATTCTATATGCACAGGCAAAACTATTTAATGTTTCTGATCCAGCTCAGACTAAACCTCTCATGGCAAAGTGAATAGTCATTGCTCTGCTACTAAATTATTGCATTACTAAGTAATGTACTTACCTCTGCTGTGAGCTGTCTTTGGGCATCTTTAGCTGCTCCCAGATGCTGGACAAGTTCCTCATTTTCAACTGCACACTACAATATTCCAAAAATGTTAGAAATACTGTGATGTTTTGTCCTGTGATATTTGTATTCTATACTACAGGTAAGTAGGAACATTCTAACTTTTCTCACATCTCCTCTGCAACAATATTAACCTACACATTAGTTTAAAAATGTTTAAAATGTTAACACAAGAATACACAGCATTAGAATGCACCTTGCTACATGAAGCTTCAAACAAGTATGTGCCCACTGAAATACTTGCACTGACATTCCTGTCTCACTGACATCCCTCAAAGCAGAATTTTGTATCTAATATTTTAAATAATTTTAACTATTGCATTTGATAAATCATATATGCGTCTTTTAATAAATTGATGCTTTCTAGTCAAGTATGCCAGGTATTTAACACCAGACAAGGTCATCCACATAAGGAAGGTGGAATATTCCCTTTAGGCTCCAGTACAGAGATGATTTTAATCTGTCCTCTGGTTACATCAATAGCAAATGACAATAGTAGTCTCTCAACTGGATTGCTTACAGCTTTTGCCTTTTTCTGCAGGTCGACTATCTGAGAGAGAAGATGAGTGATTTCTTCTTGCTGCCGGGCAGCATCTTCAGTTTTCTTTGCTAACTCCTCGGAGATATTGGCAATCTGGATGTTTGCATCCCCTTTAAGGTAAGTAATTACAATTAACATCACAAACTGAAACTCAGAAAAGTAAGCATAAAGATGTTCTTTTGGAACATCACTTGCTTCAGCAGAATCCTACCCTCAGTTCACAGTAAGGCATTTTTGAAAAACACAGTAGGACACACAACCAGAAAGGCATTAAGTGCTCATGCTGCAAAGGAGACTGAATATTTTCAATGCAAAACTACTTTTAAATGAGAAAGATGTAGCCTTAGCCAACATCTGCTGTGAAATTTCAGCCAGAAAATTTCTCCTTGTAGTCATTTATAAAACAAAAATAAGTATCACAGAAAAACATGATTGACTGATCTGTTTTGGTTTTTTTACTGAACTATCTCAAAAAAGTATAAAGAAGTAGGAACATACTTAGCTCTTTTACACAGTCATTGACAAGCTGTTGTTCCTTCTCTTCATAAGTAATTGTTTCAGTCTTCAGCTGACAGGCCTGTTCAAGAAATCCACATCAAATATGCTACATTAGCACATTTGTTCTTTGCCAGTCTGTTGTTGCACTTCCATCTGCTTCAGAAAGACAAGCTATTCTAATCACTCCTTCAGGAAGACAGTGAGAAACCACAGCTTTTGCCTGCCCTCCCACATGTTCTGGAAAAAGAGGCCAGGTGAACATTCAGCAGAGACATTACTGCATGAAGAAATTTGCATCATTATCACCATATCCCCACTAGATGTCACTTGTGTATTTTGCACTAAAAGTAAAAAGAAAAAGAAAGGCTTGGACATACAAAATACTAACATGCAGAACTTGATGTGGTCACCTGAGCAAAGCTACGTGTCATCAAAAACTAAATAAATGCTTGGTTTAAACAACTGAATTAAACATTCAAGTATTTTAAAAATATGAGATTCAATTCTATTTGAAAAGTTCTGGCACTGTAACCACGCATCCAAAAAAGCCCCTTAGTGCTACCTCCCTTCCTGTTTTGTCTTTTCCACTCTGACTCTGGTTGTGCCAAGAGCAGCACGGCTGCAGCCAGCTGGTCCTGTCTGGCACCACCTCGGTGGGTCTGTAATCTATTCCCAAAGCTGGGGCATGCACAGACACCCACAGGTTGCATCTGCAGAGAACAGCACAGATCACAGGTTTCAGATTTGGCTTCATCCTGTGCCTTGCTGGCACAGACTGCATCTCCCTGGGTGGGAAGGCAGAGCTGCATGGGGTTTGCTGCCAGCTCCTGATGCAGTGGCTCCCCTCAGTTCTAACATCCATTATTCTCAGACCATCTATTACTCATCTTCCTTGTGCAACTTCTCAGTTAAGAGCACAGCAGTGTCCATTACCTGGTTCTTGTGCAAAGGTGCGGCACTACCTATTTACAATAGGCCCTGCATTTGCAGTTGAAAATGGCAATAACACTGTTTTCATATATTCTCTTAGACCAAAAGTATTTCTTCTGCTATACTCTGCTACATGTTTACCAAGTGGTAACAGGCTTCCATGGTTTAAAACTTGGACTGAAAATATAAAATTATTCCCTTCATATTCAATTATTAAATTTTGAAAACTGTGTCATCTGTGAAACAAACAGAATATTTTAAGAAATAAAGAGAAGAAGACCACATTCTGTTTAAAATATTAACTGCCTGACTTGAAACACAAAATGAAGAACTGTAATACAAATTTAGGCTACCAGTTATTATTTTGACAAACACTGAATTGGTATGAGAGACCATGCCAGCCTACAAACTTGAGATCTGCAGCTCAAGTCACATATAATCTGCCCAGTCAGCCTTTTAAAACCTGTTTCAAAGTGCAATCCTGGACTGCAAAATCTGCCCATGCTCCTGCACATTCTTACTACACAAACACTGCTTTGCATGTAGCTTCATTTGGGAAGAATTTCTTCACAGAAAGGGCTATGATACATTGGGATGGGCTGAAGTCACCATCCCAGGAGGTGCTCAGGAAGGGACTGGACATGGCACTCAGGGCTCTGGTCTAGCTGATAAGGTATTGATTGGTCAAAGGTTGGCCTTAATGACCGTAGAGGCCTTTTCCAACTGAAACAATTCTGTGATTCCACGTAGCTTCCACATTTCAGCCTTTCCTTCATTAAAAAAGATAAAGGATGGTGATTAAACAACTACATATAGATCTGTTACATGTGGAATTATACTCTTATTTAGACTCTCAGCTTTTATTACAGGCTTCTCAATACCCGTGTTCTGGCATTTAGATGAACGACTATATTAAGCAAAACAAAGGGAGCAATTTCACCTCAGATCTAAGCACAACATTTTCCTCTTCAAGGTCCTTGAGTTTCTTTTGAAGAGAGTCCAAATGAAAGTAGTTCTGGACGGAGGAAGAAGATTCATTCCTCTTCAGCCTTGTAGGAAAAAGCAACAATTTAAAGTAATTTTTACATGTATTATGGCCAATCTCACAGAAGCACAGACTGAACGTCGATCTCAAAAGCAAAGAGACACATGAAATACAGCTTACTCGTGCCAGTACTTTTGGGCAGCAATAAATTTGCAGTGAATTTCAAAAGAGAGGATTTAAAAATGTTATTTATTATTGCGCCCACATTCCCTATGGAAAAGTTATTCAGCCAAGGCTATGAGAAAAGAAACCACTTTAATACAGGGAGCAATCCAACAGCTCCTGATTAATGCTGCACATGCTTCATCAGAATGCAGCAATAACTCTGCAAGGGCAGACAGCCCCTCAGAGCCTGCAATGCTGTTCAGCCAGCTAAAACTGCCTGGAACCCATGTTTTATTTCTTTCCCTCAGCTTGGATTTTTTCCATAGTGCCTTCACAGGTCCTTCAAGCACAAGGGTCACTTATGTAGCACATCCTAGCACATGCAAGTGTATGTGGTGTACTGGGCTGCTGTCAGTGCGGCCCATGGCTGCCCCACCACAAGAGTGACCCAATTCCTCTAAAAGCTGCAGAGCTGTGTCAGCAGCCTCCCTGTGCACTCTCCCCTCCTGGCTCTTGTAGGCACTGGATAGCCAGCTGGCTCCGTGCAAATCCTTCCAGCTGGAGCCTCGCACCAAGTTCGGAGTCCCATTTATAGCTCTAGCCAATACAGGGGCAGTTTTACCACTCTCCAAAGTTATTAAATTGTCCAACAGAAGATGGTTCAACGCTGCAGACGGACTGACTTACGGGGTGGAACAGACGGACTCGGGTTCGCTTTCTTCAGCAGCACTGGTATAGAACTGGAGCAGTTCATCTTTCATGGACAGCTCATGCCGCAACTGAGAAACCTACACAGAGAAAGAGCTCACAGATCAGTAAGCTGATTTTCCAGACACATTTTTAAGCAAACCACCACAAATTAGCTCATTATTCACTCTCCAGGCATCATCTTGGACTAAATCGAGAGTCCAAGACTGAAACAGACCAGAACAATTTCTTTTATTTCTTAGAAAGAAGGGAAAGTACACCTTTTAAAATAGCTATTAAATGTATTTTTACAAGTCCAAATGTGCAATTTACTCGCTGCTATTAGAATAGGGTTTTTTTACCTTCTTTGAGATGAGCAATCCTGACTCCCTCTTACATTAGTCTAGATTCATATGCACCACAATGGATATATTGCATTGATACAACAAGAAATTAATGTGGCACAATCAAGCCAAGCATTGCTTTTGTGCATTTTGTGTGATGACTGTCACCTCCTGGCTGGGACGCCAACCTTGCAGGCCTCAGATGCAGATATTCCTTCCTCTCCAGGAGACTTTACATAAAATTATTGAAATGCTTGCACAGTAAGGTTACAATTGCAACTCAAGTGCCTGTTGAGCTGCAGAATCACCACACAGTGGGAGGCTGCTGTTCTGAGGCTGTTCCAACAGTGGAGGTTGCAGTCAGTTTCCAGGTTTTTTTGGCTCTGGTAAAGTAGTTTGAGATTCCCATACTTAGTACACACATCTATCAAGAATGAACAAAATATCAAAAGTGGGTAATTAAGATTTCCTGTAATTGTGAGCTCCACAAATGTAATCTTTGTTATTTTATATCGCTATTTTCCAAGGAAAGGGTTAAAACCTCAATTAGAGAGTAGCATGTACAACACTTCACAGCCGTGATTTAAGATGCCAGCAGCAGGAGATTACTTTTATTTGCCTTGCACAACTATAGACAGCATAACTGATCAGACACATCCATTCCCTTCCACTTGCACTGCAAGACTTGGCCCTCAGTTTGCACTTTCCCATGTAAAAAATGCACAGTATGTTTCTTTTTATTAAACTTCCACTTTTCATATTGTAAGCACACTTTTCTTTGTAGTTACTATTGGAAAAAAACAGAGAATATCAATGACATAGATTTGAATTTGTTCCATTTTCATCGAACAAAAGAGCAGACACAATCCAAAAAAGGACTTCAGTTGTTCAGAATTTGAAGCAAACAAGGTCATTTACTTAACTAAGACTGTTCTGCATAATGAGAAGTGCTAAGGCACGAAGCCCTCCTGAGACATGGGATCTAAATAGCAAGGGGAAAAAAACATCCCCATCTAACCACATTTTAGAAAACTATTAAATAAAATTTGTGCATTAATTTTTGGAGGCTCGCTTTCTCCATTTCAGGAAGAGCAAAAATGCTGAACCAAAAATAACAATTCACTTCCCTTCAGCACACTGTAGCTCAGCCTCTTTAAAAAGCAAGAATTCAGATACTGTCTGTGGGTGGACTCCAGATCATCTCCAGCTCTTGCTACTGGTTTTTTTTTCTATTAATTAAAAAGACTGAGGATACTATTTTTACTGTCATTTGTGTGCATTCCAAACCTCCAAAAGAGAGTGAACAGTCAGAAAGGTTGATCTTTTAATGAACAGGACCTGAAACAATAGGCACAAACTGAAACATGGGTGGTCCCTCCAAAACATCAGGTGCAACTTTTTAATTGTGAGGGTGACTAAGCACTGGCACAGGTTCCCCAGAGAGCTTGTGGGGTCTCCATCCTTGGGAGATAGTCAAACACTGTCTGGACATGGTCCTTGGCAATGAACTGTAAGGGGGCCCTGCTTGAGAAGTGGGTTTGGACCAGATGACCTCCAGAGCTCATTTCCAATCTCAGTTTCACAGTCAGGCTGTGAAACACTCACTACAGTAACTTCCAGCAACACCTCCCTTTGATGCAGCATTTTGTGGTGTGCTAACTTTGGTGGGCAGCTAAACACCCACTAGCTGAGCACACAGTCTGCCCACAATCCCCACAGGATGAAGGAGAGACTCAGAATCTCAAGAGCAAGAAAAACTTCTTGCTGAGACAGTTTAATAAGTGAAGCAAAGCTTCTCATGCAAGCAAAGCAAAATAAGGAATTTATTCACTGTTTTCTATCAGCAGGTGCATGTTCAGCCACTTACTGGAAAGTGGGACCTTGACACACAAAACTGTCACTTGTGAAGACAAACACCATAACCATGAATATCCCAGATTCTTCCTCCTTTCCCTGACCTTCTATTGTTGAACACAACACTATATGGTATAGAACATCCCTTTGGTCAGTTTGGGTCAGCTACCAGAGCTGTGCACCTTCCCAGCATCTTGTGCAGATGGTGGACAGAGTGAAGAGGGAAATTAAAAAAATAAAAATGCTGGGAAGGTATGGGGGCACATGAGGCAAAAAGAAAAGAGCGTGGTGGATGCTGTGCAACCACTGCTTGCCAATAGCCAAAACATTGTTTTCAACACCGATCTAAATCCAAACCCAAAGCACAGATCACAGCACCAGGTAGGCTGGTGACAAATATTATCAGCATCCCAGAGATACCCAACACATTTTCCCACTGCAAAACACTGGACTTGTTTTATGAACAGAAATAGTCTGTTCTGTATTTTCACAAGGCACTGCAACATGTGCTCTCCAGAGTAAACACTGCCATATAACTGTTGCACAATCTTGGTATTACCAAGCAATAGAGACTGAGCCCTTGCTGCTATGGGACAAGGCCCAGGACACCCCACAAACCAAGCATGGTGATAACTCATCTCTTCAGGCTTTAAAATGCCTCTGCTGGCCTGACAGCTGTACTCAGCTTCAGAACTAACTCATGAAATAGCCGTACCTGTCTTAACATAATTTAAATAGAAGATAAAAGTATCCTCAAACAGCAAACAACAGTTGAAAGACTTGGGACCTAATTCACAGGATCAATCTCTACTGAAACATGAACAACTGTTTCAAGAGTAGAGTTGACTTGTTTTCCTGACAGCAATTAAGTGCTTAACAGGTTAGAATAACTCAAAAGGAAGACACCCTGTTAGACTGTATGTAAACAGACTGCATACAAGTACCAAGTCAAAGAGCATTTCTGTCTTTCCAACACTACTTTCTACTCTTAATAGAGCAAATACAATGCTCTCTTTTTTAAGCCACCATTCCAGATTCTAATTCAACTTTTTCCTTTCCTCTCACTTTACACAGAACAAAATCAAACCTAGACTTTGAAACCTGCTATCATCAAAACACAAACTCTGACAGGTGATCTGGAACTCGAATAACAGGTCTAGAGGGCTTTTACTCAGAAGATAACACAGGTTTAAGGTGGTGTTATTTGAGGACTGATACTGCATTGGAAGTGCTGCCATTTTAGCTTCAGAAACATAGAACTAAATATGTACAGGAAAAGGAAGCAGAAACTAGGAAATTTAGAAAGATTAGGAGCAGCTAAAACCTAGTGAGCTACTCCATTCCAAACATAATTCACATTGTGCAGATTTAAGGTTTAGATTTCTTTGATACTGAGCTCTAATGTCAAAGGAGGAATCATATCAAAGTTTATGCATATCAAAGTTTATGCAGAGAAAAGGAACATGGAGCTGTAGCATTCTTACTGAACAGCAGATAGACACACTGCACCTGGGAACTACTCTGCTGCTGAAAAGACAGACACCCATCTCTGTAAGCAAAATACTTTACAATTAAGAACATTTCCTCAGTATAATACTTATATCTATATATTTATATTTACATCTAGAATACAATTGTGAAACAGTAAGCTGAGACTGAGGTGTCTGGGCACACACTAAAGTGCTTGCTTCAGTCCACTCACCCTTGTGTTCTCTAGTACAGCAAAAATCTCGATTACATCAGTTTTTACTGAACATGATCACAGCCCGTTCTTAAACTTAGTAGCACCTAACAATAAAAACTCAAAAGACAAACACAAGAATCTGATGCACTTTGCACAGGTCATTGTAACTTTGACATGTACCTATCAGCATGGCATGCTACCAGCACACGGGAAAAACTCAGTCTGCTTAATGGGATAGAGTGAAGGTTTTGTCACGACAAAGGTCAAAGAGATATAAAGCTAAATTATTAATGCCATGATACATATACAAATAAAACCTTAATTTTACACCACACACCAGAAAGAATTTTTGCTGTATTACAGAAAATACGTATCTCCCAGACAAACAATTTTTAGGCAATTTTTACAGAATTTTAGAAGTATCAAATAAATTCTTTTCTCTTATCTCGCTCCTAAAGACAGTTGTCTTAGATACTGTTCTGTTCAAATATTCAAGATTCAGTTTCAACAGAAAATCTGCAACGTACGAAAGCAGATTTTCAATACACAAAAGTGTCATGACTTTGAAGTCTGATGAGCTCTGCCTCAAAAGCATCAACTTCTGAAGGAGTCAAAATAACAGTGTGAAAGAGGGGTGTTGACAGAACATATGGCCCAACATACCAAGCCACCTGGTAAGAGGCTTATTTCTGGTGACACTTTCCCTAATGCTGTTCCTCAGTCCCACTAAATAAAAACAAACATGGACAAAGGCAGCTTGTCCCTGTCCTCCACCTTCGTCAATCAAATTTTCCACTCCAGGTGGATGATATGAATGCACAGTCCTGCTCAGTCACCTTGCACATACCTAGTACATGTCGTATTGACCAGTACACAAGCTGGGCTGCCTCGTGATGGGAAATGGGCAGCAAGCAACAGCAATCCTTTGGGAGAGAACAGAACTAGTTTTCCATGTCAAAAAGGGTAGGTCACATCAAAGGATATTATCATTGTGTGTGCTCCACCACCATTTATTACACATCACTGATCACTACATCTGCACTTTATCCTTTATGTGTGATCTTTAGAATGCAACATCTCACATCCCTGAGCACTGTTAATTATGAACTGTTTTTGAAGTTTTTACTCCACTGTGGTTCATTGTTCTCTTGCTCTCTGTCTTACTCAAAACCACACACGAGTGAGAGTCACAAAGCAAGGTCACTGCCTGTGAACAGGAGAAACAACACTGGCTCCTGGCTCATTTATTAAGTTGGAGTTTAGTGATAGTTGAACTTGCAGATAAAGAGCTCTATTAAAGTACAGGTGCTACTTGAAATTATAGAAGCTTTCTGGTGTGTTTTATTGATCACAGCAATGTGTGCACTCCCAGCCCAGAAAGCCAACCATACCCTGGGCTGCATCGAAAGAAGCATAGCCAACAGGTTGAGGGAGGTGATTCACCTCCTCAACTGATCTCTGGTGAGCATCCAGCTCTGGAGTTCTTAGGACAAGACAGTTCTGGACCTGTTCAAGCAGGTCGAGAGGTGGGCCACAAAAATATTCCTTCTCCTATAAGGGAAGGCTGAGAGCATTGGGATTTTTCAGCATGGAGAAGGTAATGCTTGGGGTGACCTTATTGCAGCCTTTCAGTACTTAAAGGAGGTTTACAAGGAAGATAGGGACAGACTTTTAAGCAGGGTCTGTTGTGACAGGATAAATGGTAATGGTTTTAAACCAAAGGAAAGGAGATTTAGACTAGATATAGGGAAGACATTTTTAGCAGTGAGGGTGGTCAGACACGGGAGTAGGTTGCCCACAGCCAAATGAATGGACAAGGTGAAGCTAGAAGGAAATTCCCCCCATCATTGCACATACTGCATTCAGGCATTAAAATCTTACCTCTTCTCTGATGTGTTCTACTTGCTCCTCCAGGAAATCATTTCGTTCTGTCAGTGATTTATTTTTCTTTAACAGTGACTGGCCAATCCGAGCAGCTAATTCTAAGTCCCGTTCTTTCTGTGAAGCATTAAGAATAGAAAGCCAATTTCAATTTTTTTTTAATCACCAAAGGATCAGAGAGAGGGTAAAACTGCCTCAAAAGGGAAAGAACAAGCATTTTGAAAATAGAAAGACTTTTTCCTTCTGTGAGGGTTTATTTGTTTGGGGGTTTTTGTCGATTTTCCTTTTCTACTCTTGCATATCTCCCAACAGCATTATTCAGAAAGGACTGACTCTCTCAAAGCATTCTTCAGTTTCCACTTGCTCCACCTACAAATAAAAGGCTATAAGCTATGCAAGAGTAGAAGCCAGTTCCACCACAATGACTGTTCAGCTCCTGTTTTTGTGTATGCCAACCATTAGTGCTTTTGTATGAAAACAAACCCTAACTCTTTCCTTTTTGCAGATGCCCCAAACTACATTAAGTGGTTACTCCCATGTCATGCTAGGCCTCTTCCTCCCTCTCCTCTATGAGCACAGTACTGGAAATCACCTGTCTTGACAGTTCACCACATGTACCAATAAAAACTAGGAGCTTATCCTCTTGATGACATGTACATATGGATGTCTCAGCCTTGCAGAAGCTGGTACATGGGATTGTAATCTGCCTGGGAGAGGATGATAAACTGCATAAAATTTTGTGCTGTTCACTAACCATTTCTATTTATCATTTTCTTATTTAACTACTAGATTTTTTTAAATAGTGGTAAAATGGTGCTGTGGTTAACTCCTTAATGTAGCCTTAGTTCAACACCATTTGGAGAAGAATTTCTCTCTGTCACTGAAAACACTGTTTGGAGTTTACTTACTGCCCCTGACTACCATCCAGATTTTATGACTAAATGCTACCTTATGTCATGAATATGTTAATGACAAAACCTATAAAACCTACAGCTACTGTTCACACAGATTTGAAGTCAATGAATTTGAAACAAGAGGCTTTCATAATGGAAAAGTTATATAATAACCAGTAAACAAAAAGAGAGGTTATTGATCAATGCTGTATCTGCAAACAGCATTTTCCAAATGGTTTCTGAAGGTCAGACTTATATTTGCATTGAAAGCTACTGGCATTATCTAGACACAAAATCTTTATGTAATCTTATGTACAATCTTTCAGAACAATAGGTGCCATAAAGTTATCCAAAATATGTTTGGATATATTTTAAGCCAGCTTATTGTTCACTAATTCGGCTCACTTCATAAATTCTGAGTGGAAAAAATATGTTACTATGGTTCTGACTCTACAGAGGAGGAGCTATCTATCAGCAATGTTTTTTAACTTCCAATTTGAGGAAAGTAAGTGCATGTCCAGGCTCTTCAAATAACCCCTCCAGCCTTCCTACACAAGTTTTTAGCAGTTCAGCTCTAAATCTCTGTTTGAGTATAGGCTACTTACTCACACAATTATAAGGAACCAATTTACTACAGCAGTGCATAAAAAAATAATACTGAGAAGCAAGGCACATTTACACTATCATTAGAAAAAGATGAGAAAGCAGATTCATGAAGAAATCTGCTCCAATTCTTATCACAAAGCCAGGCAGGCCTGGTGCCACTCCCTTTTCCTAGTTTCAGGGTTATAGGCACAGATTTCTAAAATATCTGCACACGTGTTGTTCCAAGATCTTTTCTTTCCTATCTTCCCAAATGCTGCACCTTTCACTCTATCAATGCTGTAATGCAAGCACCTGAAGCTTGCAAACATGAATGTGAAAAACAGACAAGGGATAGCTTTTGTTTGTTCTCTCACTTGTATGTGTGAAAGCAACAGAAGGAGTTAAATCCTGCAAGATAACCATCATATGGAGAGCAGAGAAAGGTGCTGTAACTGCAACTATCCCTATGAACAAAGTAATTTCATCTGAAATTATGGTCAAATAAAACAAAATGGCTCACTGGAAGTATTTCTTTTAATAAAGTTTGACATGTTATACACTTCCTTATTTTTCCCTTCCAAACATCCAGATAGGAAAGTAGACAAGAAGCTTTAAAACACTGGCTCAGCAGGTCCTTCAAGCATTGCTCCCATGAGTGTGATGCCTGGATCTACAGACATTTGGCCACAGAGACTCAGGGGAGGAAACAGTTTGGCAGAATGCTGCCATCATTACTAGAAGGAGCCACAGACCAAACTCAGTAGATCTCAGCCAAACAAGGCAAAGGGAACAGGGCACAAACAAGTTAACAGACTGTTACTACAAGGTGATGAATTATTCCAGAAGTCTTTTGGGTAACACATCAGTTTTAACAGCTAATCTGTACAGAGGTGTTTGAATGGGTTTGGCTCAAAGCACAAAATTTAAGACTGTACTGCACTGAGGTGTATCCAGAACAGGTGGGAGACATGAGCATTCATTCCCATGCTTGTTTCCTTCCAGAATTAGAGGAATAACAGACCACCCAACTGGCTGGAAAGACCCCATTTTTGACATTGCTATTGCAATAAACAAGCAATTTATTATAAAGGACTAAATTGCAGTCAGCCATGAACTAATACAATTGTAACAGTTTTCACCTCAAGAATTACTCACAAGCATTCTTTGGAAAATCATTGCTCAAGTTTACTGCAGAAAACTAGCTAATTTTAATCAGTTTATCATGATATTTATTGAACAGAAGCATAGTACTGTGACAGTTGCTTTTTGACATTTCCTGAGTTCTAAGGATTACAAGAACACCAACTTCCACAATAATGGTATTAAAAACTCCACAAATGACAATCAAATCAACCAAACATAAGAAAAAGAAAGAAAGAAGACAAACAGAGTACTAGATATTTTCTAATTTTGTGTCTATGTACTTCTCTGGAAAGAAATTATCTGAGAAAATTATTATGAAAACAAGTCTGTGAGCTTTTTAAAATTATTTTCTGAAAAGAATATATCCATCAATAATGATACTCTTAGTTTTACATGTACAGTAAAAATATGTGTCATTTTAAGATGATTCCTCCTCCTCCTCCTCCTTCTTTATTAGGGCAAACATTTGGCCAAGAACAAGTTCCATGGCCTCAGCTGAAAAACAACCAGAAGTAATGAATCCATTTGACTGAAATAAACAAATGATCTTTATTTAGAAAGAGTATTTGCCTTAACAATGAGATAAAGTGTACATACACTTACAGCCCTTATTCATACACAATGGTGGATGATCTACCAACAATGTTTAGTAGTAGTGCCACGTAATTTCAGTACTACTTTGTCACACTGTGTAGGGGTCCTTAAACAGATGTAATACTTGCCTCTTCAAGAAGACGTGTTACAGCATCTATATCATTGTATGTTTTAGTCATCTGGCCCACTCTTTCAGCACATAAAACTGCAAAGAAATAAAGCAAAACATTAATCAGACAGGCAGTGCTGTTGGGGGAGGATCACAGAATATTCTGAACTGGAAGACACACACAAGGTTCACTGAAGTTCAACTCCCATCCTTTGCAAGAAATATCTTTCTAAGTTTAGATGTGTGTAAGTTTTCATCTAAAAACTGCTTATGCCAACCTTTGGATGAGCACATAACAGCTAAAAACCTCGAAACAAACAAAATGACAAACAAACAAAACTCTACCCCTGCTCCCCCAAGCTGCCCTCAAAAAAATCCTAGATTCATGTGGTACTGGTAATGCAAATGCTCCTCTTATAAAAAACCACTTGCTTTTGTCAGTGGCAGAACAAACTTAAAATGTACAAACTTTCTTCTCTGAAAAACAATATCTTGAGTTCATTAAAAAAATAATCAGGAAGTCAAAACAGAGGCTCTTAGATACATAATTAGGATTCTATCATGTTACCTACTCATCGTATGACATGCAGTAGCATTACTCCACGAATATGTAACTCCAGTACTGTTAGAGGCACTGTTCATCAGAAAGAGACTATGTCATAGTAAGTTGATAAGAATTGGGTTTTACAGTACAAGATAGCAAAGTATGCATGCAAAATAAGAAATGGGTTTTATAATACCCAGCCACACCACAGTGACCGGTTTCACCCATAACAAATATTTACTTAGACTTGTTGAGATTGTTAATCACTAAGGTGGAACCAGGAGTTTTGCCAGACTGAAGAAAGTATGTAGAAGTTCAGTCTACCACCATAGGTGATCCTTTTAAGAAGCTACACTCACTTAGCAAGAAGACAAGAAGTTTTCAAAAAATTCACCAACAGTCACAGGAAACAACAGCACTTTCTGCTCTGCCCTTCTATTCTTTTTTGTTTTTCAACTACACTTTTTCCTCAAAACCTGTAATTCTGCAAAAAAGGACTGTTAATGAAATTCAGTGCATCACATGGACAGTGAGTTACCAGGCTGCTGTAGCCTGAACTGTTCTTCAGGGGATTTACCCTTGGCAATGTCACTTAAGGCTCCGTCTGGCAGATAAGCTGATGTTCTAGTGCACACTAAGGCGGGGGAAGAGACAGATCAGGCCTAATAGGATTTATATAGTGAGGGGAAAGAAAAAAAAAAGGCAGAACTGTGCAGTAATATTAGCAGGAGACAGTTTGTCACACCAAGGAAACAACACTACCTAATTCATAAACACACAGTCTGCGTACATATAAACATACAGCTGACCACCACTAAGGCACATGGGTAATACATCAAATGCAACAGTACTTAGATATCTGTTGAAATGCTGGAGGATATTTTCCCCTGCCTAAACATCAGAAAATTGCTTAAATTATGGCAATTTGTTTATTTGTTTATTTTCCCATTTATCTAATTCTACTTTTGCAGGTTGCATCCTAAAAACATTTATATTTATTGACAGGAGTAGTTCCAGTGAACTTCAAAGAATGCTATACAAAAATATTCAAAATATAATTGCATATATCCAAATAATAAGTCTGAAAGTGCTAACAGCAAAAAGTTTATACTTCAAAGTAATAACCTGACAAGCACAACATATCAATAGAAAGAATAGCTCTGCCACTGCAGAAGCGAAAATACAGTACATCTGTAAACTACAAGCTATATTACCCAAAAGCAAACTACTAAGGATTCCACAGAAAAAAATGCAGTAACTTGCAGAGAGCATTTGCTATAATTAAAAAAGGGGTTTAACCCAAGTTTTTCACAAAAACTTCACAAAAAGACAGAAGGTGCAATGTTCAGAAGACTATTCATCCACACACAAACTGACATCACCATAAACTCAGTTTTATTTTAAATACAGTAAGTTCATAAGTCATGTCATAAGACATCTATCAGAAACCCTGACGCCAGCAGGTTTCCAATACAACTGCACACTAAATAGTTCCCTTGGTTACAACATTCCATCACTACCATAAAATAATATTTGACATTGTCATTAGCAAGCTCATTTCAACTCTGTACCTAGCATTAACAATCACCAATGAGCAGGACTATGGCAACCTCACACCATCCTAATTCAGGTAAATATACAACCTTCCTAACAGCCAGGTTGATAAAAGGATGGTGTTCCCACAGACAGAGTAAAGTCACTCAGCTGGGAGAGTGATAAAGGCTGATGTGTGTGGATACTCCCTTGGTTATTCCTTCAGAACTTGCCATTTAAACTTTAACCTGGCAATGCAATACCACAGCATTATAACAACAGACATTATCAGCAGCACAGCACAGTAGAATCTGGTCACCAATAGCTTTTATATCTAGAAACTTCCATCAAAGTTCTGTTGGTGATTGTCAAAACAGAGATCTTCGTACACTGCTCTGTCAGTGTAAAAGGGTTACAAAGCAGAAATGTCCTTTTATGCATCCTCTTCATCCAAGTGAAAATAATTTTCAATAGACTGCATGTAATAAAATCTGTCAGTCAACTACTGTCCATACTACTACTACTACATACAATACTGTGGAAACACAGAGCTACCAACGAAAAGGAAGGATTTTCTTTTGGAAGGAGGGCAAACTAGCATAGAGGTGTTGCTTTCAATTACTCAGAAATCAGGGCTTGCGGGGAAGAGAAGGTGAAACCTAAGGGGAGAGGGGAATTCAGAAGCATCATTGTAAAAAAAAAAAAAAATCCTAAAAAGTGTCTAAACACCTACTTATTTCAGCCTCCACAGACTATGAGATAACATTTGGCCAATTCCTATTACAGCAGTTTTTATTTCCTTGGTAGATTTCTTTAGACCAAAAAATCTATCAGTGAGGAAGATAGACTATTTTGTTAAACCATTTAGAAGAGTAATCAGTGAAGTATGCAGCAGAAAAATACCCCCCACATGCCACATATGTAATGGATCAGGTTTCTAGCCTGCTGGAGTATCTGATGGGTATGAGAGCCTGGGGACTGCTATAAAGATAAAACAAGAGCAAATGAAGGACAGTGCCTTGTAATGCAAAACCTACAGTGCCAAATTACTGACCTCTTTTCGCTCACTCACACATCAGTAGCTTTTTGCTTGAGGGTGATAGGGAGAACTGTGTCTAAGTGCATGGATGCATGCAAACAGCCAAATCAAATATAATTTGCACTTCTCAGCTTATGGAGAAGGCTGATAGACAATACAGAAAGAAAGAGCAATCAAAAAAAAATTACCTATTTTGATAAGTGCTTTGAAGCTAAACGTCCCAGATCCAGAACAGGAAACAAAGAGCAGAGAAAGCTCCCATCACATTATTTTCATGTCAGTACTAAATACATGGTACTGGGGACACATTTGCAGTTTGAAGTATCTGGGCTTTTTTTTAAAGCCAAACATGTCAATGGACAAACACTACACAGATCAAACATTTCCTCTGCCTTAAAGTAACTTGCACCACCTTTATCCCATCCTAAAGCCTGCGAATTTACTGGTAACCACATCCCTGTGTTTCCCAAAGTAAGTACAGGTGAAAGGGTGCACCCTGCATTTATTTCTTATCATCTAGTTAATGGAGCACTGATTCCTGAGCTGGAGATGCACTGGGACATGGAGGAACACACACTCTTCTGGATTGCTCCCTGAAAGTCACCTATTCAACAAGTATGCTACTTAGAGTATAGGATGCTTGCAGGAACAGGAGACAGGCATAGAAGGGAAGGGGAACAAGAATACCACTACTGGCAACTTCTGCAGTGAGCCACCACTTGCCAAACAAAGGATTCAAATAGAAGGAAGAAAAAATACATCACCAGTGCCAGCAGTCACAGGTATCCTCAGCTCCTGTTCCCTGCATCCCTCAAAATATACTCCCTCTTCATTTTTGAGACCCATCAACCAAGGATAAACTAATGGAATAAAAGAGAGCTGCAACTGCTGAAGAGGAAAGCCCAGCTCCCACTGCTCCTCTTCACATCTATTTCTAACTACTGGGAAGCATAAGAGGGCTAGCATGCCACTGTAAAGTTTCACTTTTTGGGTAGATAATATTGACCTGTATAATTTCAGAGTCTAACAGGGAAGGCCCAATGCATGAGGATTTCCCTACTAGCAAAATTTTAATTCATCAGAAACTCTATCAGGGGAAATGCATATTGTCATGGAGCACAGATCTCTTGCCATTTAAACACCCATGTTCTTATTGACAAGGTGGTGGGAGCGGACAGTGCCTTTTTTTCTTAACAGTTCCCAACCCAAAGCCTTTTACTATAGCAAGGCCTGCTATATTCTTGCTCAGTTATGACAAGCCCTGCCTCACAATCAGCTTCTGTCTCACTCCCCTCTGCTCACAGCTCTGTCCAAACATCAAAGACACAATGGCAAGGGCACTGCATCCTGAAGGTTGCACATGGAGCCACACAGAACACACATGGCAAATCTGACCCAGCAGCCGTGCTCCCTGCTGCCACTTGGCAAATGTTCGTTGTTGCACACCCTGGCAGACTCAGACTCCTCTCGATGGATTCATTCCTCAAAGGCTATTTTTACACTCCAAAGATAAAGCACCCACTAAAAATTACAGCCTCAGTTCCAGAGCCACTAATAGTTATGCTCTGGCACAGGTTACTTGTGAGCACTACATCAACTTGAGCCAAGCACATGTGGAATTCTGAAACTGTGCCATATTAGGTATATCACCTTTCAAAAAAACTCAGAAAAATTGTACTTCAAATGTGCTGTCAGCTGTTACTGATCTTCAACAGTTAAAGATAAACATGGTACCTTCTCCTCCAATGCAGAGGAGTTTCTGGCAGCCATGGCTAAACCGGGATAGAGACTTCAGTTCTGCTGTTACTTGCCACATTTGAGACAGCCCTAAGAGAATATGCCCATCTAAACAGCTTAAAAATTTTAAGATACTACTGTCACCAGAGCTTGAAGAATGTGCTTCTGAGTCACAGCTTGCTAGAAATCCAAACCCCAACAGAACAGCCCCGCAGTTGCCCCAGGCTCCCCCAGCACTCCCGAAGCAGGGAGCAGGCCAGCGGGGAGGTGAGCGGTGGCGTGACCCTGGTCAGAGGGACAAGGAGCGGTCACAGCGCGCCAACTGCCTCACAGCTGCCAGGCCACACCGTGGGCGGCTCTGCAGGAGTCTGGGAGAACAACATGGTGTGAGGGATACATGGTCAGGAAGTTCAACAGACAATCCAATAGATTTGGGCTTTGTCTTCTCCAAATGCTACAGCATGGCTTACTGTAATTTCAATGCCACAGCTGGCAAAATAATCTTTCAATATTAAGCCGCAGGTACTGATTCTTCTGGAAGAAGAGATTTGTTCTTGCTGTTTCAGGCTATGGTTTAAGGAGTGTTTGTTTACTGCCATTTCTCTCATAAGATATTCAAATAGCTTAGCAAATCCAATATTAAAGCCTCACATACAAACCTTTGTCATTACTTAAACTCAGGTTCACAGAAAAACCCCAAAAAACAACAAGCCACTGTTCTTAACTTCTTTTCTAAAGCCTCTCCCTGAAACCTTGGGCAGGGAGTAATTTCAAAGTACTTCCTCTAAGTAGGACATGAACTGCATGAAATTTTCTAGTGATGAATGAAAAATCAAGTTAAAAGACATTTCAAAAAGAGCATCAGGCACTTGTTCCTTCTGTTAGCATAAACAGATCAAATGTGGAAACTCAGAAAATACAGACACAAAGTAAAACTAAGAAAATAAGAAAAAGTCTCTGGAGAGAACACCTTAATTCTCCTAACTGCCTTAATGCGTACATCATTTACAGATACAGCTCAGGATAGCTCTTCTCTTCAAAGTTAAAACTTTTTTTGCAGGATTTTTTACTGCTAGCCACTGAGTTACTGTCTTGACATTCATTTCCATTCATTTCTTGTCAAGAAATGTCTAAACTGCAGTCAAAGTAACTAATACATGGGTGAAAGATTTAAACCAGGATCTGTACATCTTTGAAAATCCTAAAATGAAGTTACAAGTCTGTAAGCCACCCATTGTCAGCTGTCTGCTTTCTTAAATATGTGATCTTTTCCTATTCCAACTCTTCGGGTGGGAATGGTTGTGCCAAAGCTTCCAAGAATGATTCCTCTCCATCTGTTTTGCTCTAGCATTCACAGATTCCAGAGCTCTGAGCGGTCTCCATCCTTTTGTATTTTACATTTTCTGAAAATCAGACCCCTGGAGTGCAGTGCCTGATTTAAGATTTTAATAGTGATCTCAACACTTACATTTTCTTTTTAATTCAACTTGAGACACATTCTTTGCCTGCATTTACTAAGTACTTTAGATAAACAGGACTTTTAAACTACTACATTAGTAAATGGAAATGGTTGCCATCATAGGTCCTACATAGGTAAGAATCTTTTCCTCTCCCAGCTGCAAAAGCAAGAACCAAAACATAGACCCTTTCAGAAACAGCTGACCCAACAAATCACTAATCAAAGGAAGTTGACAGGCTGTCCTTTCACAGCTCAGGTTCCTTTATGAAGAAAATTTGAGTAGACACTATCAACAGATATCCCTGAGCAAAGTTTCACTGCAGTCAGCCCTGAGGCCAGCTTATCAAATGAGAAATAAACATATTGCTGTTAGGCAACTTTACAATTCCAAAGCAATGCAGTGACTCTAGGACTGTTCTGCCCAGACCCTTATGAAGATGCCTTCCACTCTCATCAAGAGACCTGACTGTAGTGCTGCCAGGCAAACCTTAGTTCTGTGACAGGCTCCAGAAACAGGACTGAGGGGAGCTACAGCATCTAAATGCTAGGACAGAGAAAAACCTCATTACATCAAAATGACAATGGAAATAATAGTCAAGAAGTGAGTACACATTCTGCACATGGAACAGGCCAAACAGTTAAGGAGTTTTATTTATACAACTTTTATCCTCTTCTTTTCAATAACTATAAATGGTTGAAGTGAAGCATATCTTGTGATTTCCCATTTCCGGTACCAGATTTACAGCCAGATATAGCTAAAATGTTTCTTTTGTTCAGGATGAAAAGGCTATATGCTGGTGTTTCCATCTGCTTTACTTACAGAATGGATTGACTCACCCATTCTCCGAGAGAAATACTACCCTTTGCAAGCACTCCCACGTGCAAAGATACACAGAAATACCATATATAAGTTTTGTGTATCTCTGCACTGTGTGTAGGTGACATGAACGCATAGGTGGAGATGAAAAAGCATCTTTAGAAAACATTTCAAACACACACTGAGCTTTTGAGAGGAAGCCACTGTAGAAACACAGGGCTAAATTTATCCCAGATAGAACTCCACTTTTCCTTTTCCTCCTCTCAAAATCAACAAGAACAGCCTCAGACTGTTAGATCTGGATGAAAGGTAAAGTCAGCAGAAAGAATAAGAACAGCATGATGTATGCTTCAGCAATAATTTAACTGCTACAAAGGCAGGAATAAATTATAAAAAAGTCAGCTGGCATCTCTTAATAAGCTTCCTCTCCATCCCAATCCCCAGTTTTATATTTTCTTTTTACCAGTATTTTCTTCAGCACCTTTCTTTTTTGCACACACACACAAATCTGAAAACCAGGTGGGTTATTTGATTATGAGGGAATTTTTACAGGAAAAGCCTATGGAATAGCATTCAAAGAGCATTCATCATGGTTCATTCACCAAGAACTCTGGACACAGGAACTGTTAACCCTGAGGTGAACAAAGATGTAAATTCACAGCACATTGCATTTTCTGTGCTAACAATCCTTCAAAGCATCCTTACATCAGCTTTAAGATAGTTTATTTGGGAGTAACCATTCTCTACCATAAAACTACTGCTTCAGAGAAAAATCTACAGCCCATGAAATAAAAGGAATGGCACATTCAGCTTTTGCTACCTGAAACCCTGAAAAAGGTTACTAGACTGGCTGGAAGCAGCCCTAGAATAGGTACCATACCAGAGATATGCTCTCCATACAGCAGGTGCACAGGATGATTTTCACTGCACATACATTCTAATTTCTATCTGAACAGGCCAGTTGCCCATTATTTCCAGAAAGTACAACAACATTTTTTGGGTTGGTTTTTATATTGAAAATTTAAGTCATAAGACCCCACACTTGGATTATTTCTGTCTATGGGCTTTCAAATTCATGGATAAGCACAAAATTGCTGCTCTGTTCTAGAAGCTCCTGCTGGGAATGACAACCTAAAATATACAGTTTCATAAGACACACACATTGTGTGCATATAAAAAATGCACTACAATTCCAGAGAGAGAAAATTTCCCCATTTCTGTTTCTTATAAAATAGGTATTGCACAGCCTGCATCTGTTGATCATGCCTTTCTTCTTTAAAGAAGTATACATAAATTAAGATTTATGTTATTTAGATATTAGACAAATGCTTCATCCAAACATATTGGCTACACATGTAAACCAGAAATTTTTGCCTATTTAAACCACAAATATCACTCAAATCACTTGTATGTTGTCATGTGCTACCACCAAGAAAGATTAAAAACAAACAGTAGAGAGTACCTTCCTCCAAGATGTCAAGGCTCTGCCTGTTAAAGGTGCGCTGCCTCTCATTTTCCTTTTCATAGTCATACTCATAGCACTCTTCTTCGTTTACTGACATTGCTGCAGTTATCCCAGATGGACACGAAACGATGCCTTAGCCTCACAGGCGATGGGAAGTCATTCCCTCGAAGGCTGTATCTTTGGGGAGAGCAGAGCAAGGTCTCCACAAAGCAGGATACCATCTTTCCTCACTCTCATGCTCAGCCAGGGAACTCCGGAGTACTTGTCCTTAGTGCAACAGCTCGGAGTTGTACAGATGGGGTGGAGGAGGGAAGAGACCATCTGTCTAATAATTACTAGAAGGTTTATGTTGCTTCTCAGACCAGCTCTGACAGTAGCCAGTTTTTGCTCAAAAGCCCCAGTAACATATTTTAGACAAAGTCAGTGGGCTGAAAGACCCTCCCTGAGACTCCTCACACCAACAAGGCTCCCTTCTCTTCTGCCCCTGCTCCTATGAGTGAAGTGGTAGCTCCCCGCAAGTGCCTCAACACGGAAGTCTGTCCCAGCCTCTGACTGTCACACCTGGGGAAGGGTGTGCACCAGCACAGTCATAAATCACCTCTCACATTGCCCAATGCAGCCAGACCTCACTGGAGCTGGGAACAGCCTCAGCCTGGGCACACACAGCCAATCCCACCCAGAAGAGAGATCTTGATACCCAGGGCTACTGTGCAGTACAGTCTGATTGCAGCATCCACCATATGGTACAACCATTAAGTGAAGAATTAGGCTGGGGAAAGGATCTTTTTTATTGCTTCTACAAAGGAGAGTTTACACTGGTACCAAGAACTTGAATGACACATCCCATTAGCTGTCGAATACTGTATTTTCCACAGCCATTTTTCTCTTCAGTCTGCTGTGGGAAAACAAATACCTCACAAATCCACATATGGCCCCCAAGTGAATTTTCAGGGGTGCATGCATCTCTTCTTTGTTGAACAAGCAACAAATCTCTTCCGCTCAGGCCTCTTGGTTTCCAACAGGTTGTGTTTGCTAATCTTTACACACAGAGGGCAGGCTAACTTTCTTATTTAACTTTTTGTGGTCATAGATATTTAATGTTTGCTAAGTTGCCTCCCTTACTTGCAGGTACCCTTTGCTGCTAAAGCATTCCTATCCATGTCACGGGGCAAAACATTTGCAGGCAAAGTGGGGGAACTGCAAGGCAAAAGCACCTCATCATCCTCTGAGGAGACATAACTGCTAGGAACAGACAGACAAACATCACATTGCAAGCCAGCAGAACGTGAGTCTGGGTCCTGCAAGAACAGTTCCGCTATTACCGTTTCTCTAGTGGTGAGGAAGAACAGTAGTATGAGATGGGAAGCTACTTTTACACAATAATGATGAATGATTCTGGTCTACGTTTTAAACTCTTGATATTTAAATGCAAACAATGCAGCAATATTTATATAAATAACAGCCAAAGGATATGAAATACATGTAAGTGGTTGCTCAGGGAAGAAACACTCATTTCTGAATAAAGATTTTGCCACTCAAAGCAATTTGATCTGTGACTGCCAACACTTACTGCAATATTCAGCAGCAGAAATAACCTTAAGAACTCGGGGGGAAAATAAGAATGTCTCTTTCTCCCCACATTGTTACATTAAAATATATAATTTTAGTAATAATGAGGATTACTTTTAGTTTCTGAAGCTTAGAGCTTTTGTGTCTTCAGTTCTTCCCTGTAACAGTGAATCAACACCTTAAAAAATACTTACAATCAGACAGTAAGGGTCTTAAATACCTACTTGCCATTTATCACATTTCAGTGATAGTTAGAAAATGGAAATTGAGAAAGTAACCAAAACAATAAGTCATACTAAAAGAATGCAAGAAGCATTCTTTTAAAGCTTAGGGACAGAAAAGTCTACCCCTGCCAAACATGGCGAGGTTTTAAATAATCCTGACAAGTCATCAACTACAGCTAACCATCTAGTTTATGGAGAACACACTGAAAGGAGGCATGTTACTGACAATATAAGGAGGGTACTTGAACATTCCCACAGGCTGACTTCTGAACTGTGACTAATACCAACTAATGCCACACAGGAGGACTCTGACGTTCAAAACCTGAGAGAAAGTGTTGCAATTCCTATTTTGATATCAGCATACGATAAATGCTGGAGCAATAATGGATGGCAAAGTAATGCACTCCCCACCCTCACACTATCAACTCATTTTTCATGTATTCTGCATTACACCCCCTTAGCAGTGCAGGAACATTTACTTGCTAAAGGCTATGAGCCAGGTTTCCAACAAATGCCAAACAATAAGCAGCTATGCATTAAAAAAAAAAAAGAACAAGAAAAAGAAAAAGCTACATTGTATTCCATTTTGAAAATATACAATCTAATCTGAAAAGATTCAAAAGAGATTTTGAATATATCTTTTACACACATACTAAGGGACTTTATACTAGAATAAAGATGCTTTTTTATGGGTTGCCACTGGGAAGCAAATTTGGTGTATTTGCTGCAATCCCACTCTGAATTAGTGGCTGAAGACCTTTACCTCCTGTCAGGAAGCTTGTTAAGCAGGTTGCCGTGCTCCAAGCACACTCCCTGTACAATGGCTGCAGTGAGATACCGACTGTATTCAGCAGCTTTGCCATGAAACAGGAAACACACAAACAAGGAGCTGATTTTAAGAAGGGTGAGGCTGGACACAACACAAACAAATCCTCATATCCTGACTCATTATTTCCAAGGAACTCCAATGCATTCAAATAATTTTAACCTTCTCTTATCAATAAAAATATCTAACTTCTGCACAATTAACTGCTTCTGACAATGCTGCACCTAGAACAAAGAGATTCTCTGTAAGCCAAGAAGTCTAAAAACAGCACATGAAATGGCAGCATTTGGATTTAAACAAGCTGCTGAAGAAATGTGGGTATTTTGGGGTGGACTCTTCAGGGAAGGAGATAGATTGGTTATTGAATGTGTGCTTTCTGTTAATATGTACAGTCAAGCAAAGTTAGTTTGTTCAAATTTTTACAGGTTTCACGTTTCCTACTCTTTCAAAATCCCACACAAAACATCTTCTGTCACTCAACCAAAAGGACAGCATGTTACTCTTGCAGAAAGGGAAAGAAACGGAATCAATGGGAAAACACTTATCTAGATACTTAGCATCTGAACAGAATAAAAACAAAAAATATCTCTATGCTGCAATGTGTGTTGCCTTCTGTGGCTCATGTGACTTGATAAAGAACAGGGAGTCAATCAAGGAGTAAAGAGAAAGAAGTGGCATGGCAAAAAGCAGAAAACCAGGAAAATTGTATCAACAACTATGTGAATATAAGCAAGGTTCAACTATATTTATCATGTATAGAGATAAAAGATATGGGAGCACAATGAGATCAACCTGAATGAGTACTTTAGCTGCATACCTATAGAGTAAGGGCTCTTTCAGAAACTGCATGCTAAAGGCATTCATAACATTCTCCCAGATTTCAGTAGCACATCCAGTGTCACCTCCACTAAAATTCAGAGTGACACCAGGGTTACTCTGTCCATAGGGATGGACATAAAAGGGGCCAATGTATGAGAGAGATGATGGGTCACCACACTAACATAACCAAGGTAACAATAAGAGATCAAGAAGAACAAGCAGTAACATTGTCTACTATTGTTAAAAAGAAAGTTGGTGAGCTTGCTGATAATCATATCAGTGGAATGGAAAACAGAATAGAGGAGAGAAGCTCTAAACACTAACTGCAAACATAACAGGTGGTAAAAACATTTCAACATGAGTGGGAAGAAAATACAGGAAGGGATGCTGGAACAAGATGGAGTGGCTCAGGCAAACAGAGTGGTCAGAAGGTTCAGCATGTGTAACAAACCAGCCACACCGTGGGTCTGGCAGGGGAAGAAAGGGAAAGACACCACTTCCTCCACAAAAAAATTGCAAAAGCTCAAGGCAGACGAAACGAGGAGGAAAGATCCAATTGCACATTCACAAAGCCATCTGGAATCACAGGCAACTGAACTCATGTATTGTTATAAACTGTTGAGGTAGAAATAAACAAGTAATGGAAGAAACCACAAGAAAAGTAATTTGCTCTAAAGTCAGCCTGGATTTCTCTAGAAAGCATTGTTCTTTAGAAAAATATTGCATTAAGAGAGAGACAGGGAATAAGCATATTCATAAAAATTTCTATGGATATATACTTGTCTTTTTGTTTACTTGTTTGGTAGTTTGTGGGAGTTTTTAGTATTAACTTTTTTCACCCAAGTTGCATGTGAGATTTTAAGAATGTATTTTTTTTAATGAAAGAATACTTAGATGAACCTAAACTTTTATACTGTTACCTTTCATAAAAAGAGCAGAAACGTTTCAGCTTTCCCTCTTTATCACTGGTGCTGTCCAAGTCTGTTATGCAAATAGCTACTTTCTTACTCAAGTAACAGCCCCAGCTCTTTCCCCATTCCACCTACACAATATATTTTGTTAACACCAAGTAAGGTGACAAGTGTCACTCATATTATACTTGAAAATGTATGTAAAAAGCACAGTGCAGTAGTTATTTATAGAAGTTTCAATTTATTGTAATGTTAGTTAGCACCAGTGATTCAAACAGAGTGTGACATCTTATTGTCTATTTCAATCTACTCCTACCAAATATAAACTCTGTAAAGGACCTTATGTAAAACAATTAATTAATTAATTAATCCAACCCTAGAAAGTCTTTCTCAAGACTTATAAACTGTAAATTTTGAGCATTTTTTCTTTTGCAAGATATTAAAAAATACCACCACTAGATGCAAGTTGAAGACATCATTACTGTCAATCGGTACAGAAATTCATTACATCTGAAGTAACAGTGAGTTGCTTCTTTACCTATTAAGTAAAATAATAGCATTAAAATATTATATCCCAATATAATTTCAGACTTTTTTCCTTTGAAGAACAAGAAACCATATACTGTTAAAATAATTATTAAATAAAGGAAACCAAATTAAGTCATGTGTTTTAAAATGGAAATCTGAGTCCCAGAGGCTCTGACAAACAATGTATGAACAATTTCATCAGAAAACAATTCTGCAGAATATTATCTTGTGAAGACTCCTATTAGTTTTAATGTACCACCCACTATTTTTCAACGTTCTATTTATCATGAAGGGTGAACTGTGTGGGATTCATAACTGAATGCACACATACATCTGAGATCTGGAGAGTCTGTGTATGGCAGAGAAATTGGCTCTCTAGCTGTGCTTCGATTTGTCTTAAAGTAGATATTCAGAACAGGTCAGCTGAGCTGCAACTGCCTGTCTCACTATACTGAATGGAAAAAGAATCTCAGGAAAATGACTCTGGTATCAACAAAAATAAAACACCAGTCAAGAGACAGGCATCTTTTTTAATATGTCGTCTGCTTCGGGTTTTTGGAAAAGCTCTGTTATCTACTATAATGATGCCTTTTGTCTGCTACCACAATTAAAATACCTTTCTCTGTCAAGGGTAAATGCCAACACTATTTTAGACCCAAATGAACATTCCAGTATGTAAGGCCAAAGACTGTGCCCTCCACTGCATCTCTCAAATCTTCCTCTTGCACACACACCTGAACTCAAAGAAGCAAAAGAAAGCTAAATCCCATAAAATTCTATGAACCCTTCGAGACGAATGTTCACCTGAGAAGCCGAGACAGGACTGACAGCACTACCCTCCATCACACAGAAAATGAATACTTTAATTAAAAAATAATAGTAATAAAAAAATGCAAAAAAGCATTATGCCTTACCTGCTGGAGAGATATTTCCCTATCAGACATTAAACCCTTTCTCATAGGGAAGAACTCCCCAAATACTTCAAGCAGACAGCCAGCACATACTCCAGCTGACTCTGCAGATCTCTGCTCACGGAAGAAGTGCTCTGGGCAGGGGTTCAGCACTGACAGGAAAACCTGTAAGCCCAGAATCCCAGTAACCACTGCTGTGCACCTGAGGCCCTCATCCCACAAGGCATTTAAATGTTTGCCCAACACCTGTTGCTTATTCCATAATCATGGAACTCCCCCAGTTTCCCCAGTGCAGCTTACAGCTTAAGACAATGGGTGAGAAGATCAGCTCTTAGCTCAGACATTGAGGCACACCACCCCTCCACAGGACACTTTGACCAGACAGACAAAGGATCATAAAAATGAAAAAATGGAAAAAAAATGCTACCTGTGGGAGCTTTAACCTGAGGAAAGCTTCTATTGACTGTACAACTGGTCTGTTTCTTAAGCTTCTAAAAGCAGGCCAACTCAGGCTGTTACATCATGCAGATTAATCAGATGCTACAGTATTTACTAGGGTTAAACCTAGAGGATAAAGGTTACATAATGGATTCAATCCAACTTAAAGTGGTCAGATCTCTCAAATAAATATGCACCTCTCTCTTTGAACACCTGGACAAGAACAATCAATTACACATAAGAGAAGTTCAAGTGTAATAAGCTTCTGAAGCTGCATTCAGTTCTGAAAGCTAGTACTGAGAAACAAATGGAGGCATGTAACACCCAAAAGACCATAAAAAACCATTCAAATTTTGTCACCCTTATCTTTACACTTCACATCAACTCTGCTACTGTTATCAGAGCACTATCATAGAAATATCTTTGTGTATTACATATGTATATTACACCCCGGGCCTACACTCCTTCCTGCTTTCTGTGCTTTGCTTCACTGCGATCTTGGACTTGTCTTGTTTAAGCTAAACTCTCCAACCAGAATAAAATCCATATAAAACCTCTGCATTCCCAAAGGCTGCATTTTGCTTCAGAGTGCCATCAATAAAGGATCTTGAATTTTCTTGCTGCAGAGAATACAGTTTTAGCAATTCCTTACCCTTTCTTATGTGCATTCTATCAGAAGCCAGATGAAAATATTCAGTGTCCTGATACAGAAATAATCACCCTAGCAAATATTACAAAAAAATTGCAAATGGTACAAAAGATAATGCTTGCCAGAGTTTGTAATTCTTCCAACTCAAAAAGTTAACCTGCTCGCTTTTAAGAATCTTCATTTTTAACGTCTTTCACAGACAAATAACCAGAGAGAAAACACGTACTGCTTGCTAACACACCAAATATATACATCTTATAGGATATCAGTAACACAGAAAAAACACAGACTTGTAACTTGAACCAATCTTACTGTCAGTACATTTAAATTCACCTCAATTATTATAACAGTTAGCTTTTCAAATATTCTTTCCCATGCCCAAAGACAGCTCACATAGAGCATATGCTGCTCTGCCACTCCCTTCAGAGAGGAAAAAGCTTAGAGCAGAATCTCTTGCAGCACACTCACAAGAGATGCTGAGGTGCAGGCATCTCTGCTACACCTGGGTGTTGCCTTTTTCTGGGTATTTCCTTTCTAAAACCATTGAATAATGATGCTCCAGTTTTACGAGCTCCAAATTCTGCAACAAGAGACTAGAAAGAAATATTTACCATCCGTGCATTCTTCATAATACCAGTCCAGTTCATAATAATCTGCTTCAATAAATTTCTGCATAGTCAGTATCCTTCAGTGACATACAGGAGATTTCACTTCGCTGCTAAGGTCAAGTGAAACGCAGCCATGCCTTCCTGCCTTTGCAAAATGCCAGAGCACAAGGCAGCTCACAGGAAGCTGAAAATGAGCTGCACATCTTCACCGAGGCCACAACTAAAATAAAAGGGGGGGTGTGGAGGGTGTATTTGGGAAAAAAAAAAAAGAAAAAAGAAAAAGGATGCGGAAAGGAAGCCCTGATGGCTCCTCTAATAAAGAAGCTCTGCACAGGAGCCTTGGATGGGCGTTAACAAAATCCTCCTATCAAAAGGCTGATGCGCTGACGTTGGGGACACACACCACCGCCCGGCTGGTTCTAACTCATTCCTTTCCTCCCCAGTCTCCACATCTCTTTCAGACTAATGTGTTGCCATGGAGATGAGCTGGCTCCAAAAGTGATGCAGAGATGAAGAAAATGCATTTCGCTGTTTCTGGCTTTACAGGCTAGAAGGAATCCTCCATGCTGGAAACAAAAATCGTTGCTAAGAAAGATGATACAACTCAGCGCTACTGCTCACAGAACAACAGCATCACACTGTTGCAATTCACTGGGGACATGCAGTACATTAATAATGAAAATCTAGTCCATTACTACTCTCCTCCACACAGTTTGATAAAAGCCTGCCTTCCTCATGGAAAATTAAACTATGTTACTGCTTTGTTACACTATTCTGGTCTGATATAATAGAACCCTTTCTGCATCCTGCTGTTGAGAAATGCCAAATGAAAAAAGAAAGAATCAGCAAAATCAGGGCAACAATACATTTCTCCTTCCAAAACCCCACTAATCTGTTTCTTCTTTTTGCCCTCTCCATGAACCACTTCCCCTCCTTTTTTATCCCAAGCATCTAAATTTCACAGCTGAAGACAAGAGGTTAGGCCAAATTTTCACCACTCTATTCCTAAAAATGCTGAAGTTCATCATCCAGAAGAACTTAATGTTTGTGTTCGGTGTTTTGGAAAGGGAAGAAAATACTTTTGCAGCCCCCAATAAAATTGTGTTTAAGCTATTAGGAGAGAACCTGTCTGAGGAACAGATGGCATTAAATCGCCAAACATAGCCATTAAAAAAGCATGTCTGAATATGTGCAGGTACAGATACCAAGTGGACTGACATTCGTTTTGTTCATAACCAGCACATAGTCTTCACCCATTTCTTCCCCTCTTTTAAGAAATGCCATTTCTTTGCAAACACCAGCAGAAGCACTGGGATAGACTGTGACTTAATCTATGCCAGTAGATTACGGTAGGAGCCATATTGGGTCTGACCAGGGAAGTCTTTGGTGTCTGTCTAGCCAAAGACTCCATGCACAAGAACAGCCATGACCAGGCAACAGAGAACTGTCCAACATTTCCCACAACTGCCCACCCAACCTCGAAATTCTTCATCTTCAGAGACAGTCTGAGAGAGAGATACAGCTACTGTTACTTTTAGCAGTTCTTGGATGACTTACCCTCTCTATTCTTGAGCCCACACACATCTTTAGCATCTCCAACATTCTCTTGCAAGGAGTTCCACACATCTCCTGCTCATGATATACAAACCCCTCACTTTTTGCTTTGCAACTCATATTTACTATCCTAAATTGATGCTTCCAGCTCTGGAAATCTGAACGCTCAGTCCATCTCTCCTTTTCAATCACTCATGATTTAGCAGATATCTATTAAGTTCACCCTCACTCATGTCTCTTCTAGGTTATCACTTATGCTACACCCCAACTGGAACCATTTTGCTTTACTGTAACAGAAATAGGTAAGGCATAGTCAAGCTATGCAGAGGAAAATGCTTTGCTTTCTTGACCACATCAGTATTTCAGCTCCACTGGTGTAAGAAATTATCCCTGCAGTAGCTTTGAGTCTTGCAGAGTTTCAGTTATGAATACTCACAAGGAAAAAACCATACATGCTATTAAATGCAATTAAGGCTACACTGTAAAATACTGTCAGAGAAAAATAAAGGTTCCTATGGCAACACCAACTCAATTGCTCTGCATATAATCTATTTGTTCCACTTGCATTATTTTTGTCCAAAAGGTAATTTCAGTCTGGTAATGTTATTAAATAAGCATTTCAAATAGAAAGAATTAAGACTAGCTATCATCTTAAATTGCTGCAGGGACAATCTCCTTTTTTTATTTGCTGACATTTTAAACAAAGGAAATCTTCAACATGCTAGAATTTTCTTCTCACCGTCCTTCCCACGGCACACACACTCCCCTTCAATGAGACAGGATAAAAATAGTTCAAGGTAGGGGCTTAGAGCTTGTTTGTTTGTTTTATTGATATTTTTTCACTGATCTGATTGGAAGCATACTGCTGTAATTCAGAAAGGCATTACTTTTCTGCGAAGAAAATCACTTGTGTGGCCAAATGATTTTAGAACTTCTCAAGAGATTTGGAAATATGGAATAAGTGTATTATCTTCCCAGCATGAAGACAGAAACCCTGGGCAGACAGAATACTATATATGCAGGTACCCACTCCCAAGCATCCCTTCAATTACATGAGGAACTGTGCTCTACAAAGCTGGAAGGGTTGTCAAGTTGATGGGAATTTGTGACCAAGCTGACAAAGCAGCTGTGCACTTGCAGGACCTACTTTCAACCTTTGCAGCCCTGCTTTTCCTTCCTACAGGGGTGTATCCGACTCATTTTACAGTAAATTTATCAGAACAGTACATTTTTCAGGCGGACTGATTCTACAAACTTTGAACCTCTGTGTATGCTGATCTCCATTTTGCAATGCTACATTTGATTGGGGTATTAATTGTGTTACTTACCTAAACCTTACCTAAATTGTTCATAGACAATGGGGCTAAAAAAAGATTTAGAGTAATAGGTCTGTGACTATAAGGAAGCTGCATTTTCCTATTCCAAACCTAAATACACATTTAGGTTATTCACATTTGTTTGGCATTCCCTTTCAGCTGCTAAATTGTGTTCTATTTTTTAATGTTTACTTATAAGTAAATAAACCTCTCCCACCTCTCCCCTTTTATCTGTTTTCCACAGGGCAAAACATACAGATTGATGAAGAATTCTGGTAGCCTACTGTGAACAGCTAGACTAAGCATTCCTTAAATTTGTGGTTACAGCAGAGTTTCATTAGGCAGAAAAGATGGCTTGAAAAGATGAAGAGCCCTCTCCTTGCTTTTTGCAGAAATAAATCCATGTCGTGGGTCAACATTAAACTGATGTGCCTAAATTACCCAGGTTATAAAACCACACAAACCCTTCCCTTTGTTTGAAGAGAATTTTTGACAAAGGTACTTTCATCTACCCCAGCAGCACACTCAAGACTGTAGTGCACTGTGCTTCTAGGGTGCAAAGCAGCAGCAAGTCATCTTTGCTGACAAATAAAGTCTTAAAAGGATGTCATTACATTATAGCATGTCACTATAAATCCTGTGTTTTCATGCTTAGTCATCCTCAGCTTTTTTCTCCAAACCTTTTACAGTTCTGTAAGGATGCTTTTTGAATCTCAACACTGGAGCTGGATGGAGTATTTCTATGGCAGCTGCAATGGATCACCTCCCATTTGATTACCTCTGGGTCACATTTCTCTTGGCTACAGCCTCGGGATGGTTCAGATAATTAAACACCATATCACATCATCATTTTCTACAGTCACCAGTACAGTCACCACCACTCAGGATAAAGCTGCCCATCCTATTAACATCGTCTGGAGTCCTTTCTTATCAGAGCAGCAGCTGTACAGGCCACCACTATGCAATGCTATTGATCACAATCAAGCATTGACTCATATTTTGCAAACTGACAAAGCAGGCTTATTTAAAAGCCCAACAGATTTTCAAGGATGGGCTGTCATACTTATTTCTAAACTGGAATAATTTACTGAAGTGAAGAGTTACTGGTGTTTTCACCTTCTAAATGAATACTGAATAGGAGTCATCCTGTGACTACACATTTAGTAAGGGCAAAGAACTCTGCAACTTTGGACAGTGATCTCTTCCAGTGTGGTATTTGACTTAGCAAGGAGTCTTGCTTTACCTGGAAAGAGTAGAACCCAGAGTAAAATCTAAAAGCACTGAGGGCATTATTACCAGCAGCTTTCAGAATTGGTATTTAGAAAAATGGGTGCTTCAGATTTGATTGACTCTTCTTCATCAAACTGGAATGACTACCCAGGGCTTCAGAACAGTACAAGTGTTTCCTACAGATGGGGCAGAGCTCGTGGCTTCACACCCTAAGGACATGCTGACCTCACCTGATACAAGGAATAGACTCTTCTAATGCAGAAGAGGGTCAAACTGTTCTCCGATTGAAACAAAATTATTTAACAGTGAGACAGTGGCAGTCAGATGAAATTAAAGTACTTAATGACAAAAAGCTATTTTCCACATGAAAGGATTATTTCTCCCTTCCCCCAGATAATTACTGGAGAGCATTTTTGAGAGTATTTTTGCATTTGTATAAAATCAAAATTGATGTCTTCAGCAACTTTCCTCCAAAACCAGCTGTGTAATTTAATTGAGGTATCACTGAGCACACTCAAACACTGTAAATAAGACCATAATAGCAAGCAGCAGACATTTAAGAGAATACACCCCTATGAAGAATTAAGAAAATCAAGAATAAAGCTTTAAAGGAACAAATTTTGCAAACTGTTCATCAGCTGGAAATAATGTACATTACAATCTCCTCCTTTTTTATTTGTTATATTTTTCGTGGAGATGGCAAAAACATTTGTAAAATGAAGTTGAGCTTAATACCATGCTTGATTGGCTAAACAAAAATATTACAGCTGCATGGTTATGACCTATTTTTCTAACAAGGCAAAAAACCCACTGAGAGACATAATTGCAGCTTCCTGGGAGAAGAAAGGAATGCATTACACTGAAGGAATATAGAATAAGGGAGCCCAGAATGAGACCAAGCACTCCAGGCGTGGCCTCACCAATGTCAAGTACAACTCCCTCAAACTGCTGGCACCACCCTTCTGAATACAGCTCAGGATGCCATTAGTCTGCTTTTCAGCAGAGGCATATTTCTGGTTTATGTCCACCTCAGTGTCCACCAGGATGCCCCATGTCCTTTTCGGCAAGGCTGCATTCCAACAGCTGACCCCAGCATCTACTGCTACATGGGGCTGTTCCTCCCAGCTGCAGGACTTTGCCCTTCCCTCTGCTGAATAGCACAAGGCTGCTCTTGACTCATGGCTCCAGCCTGTCAAGGTCCCTCTGAACGGGAGCACAATCCTTTGATGTCTCAGCCACTCCTAGATTCTGTCCATGTCTCACCCTCCCTGATGCACAGCTTGCTGACTTCCTCTCAACTTCTCCCCCTGGTGACAGTTTTTCCACAGCAGCACACCTCCTGCATAAAAGAAAGCCATCTCTCTCTGCCTCAGGATAGGGAGCAGCTCTGGGCACTTCCAGCAACCTGACTCTCGCAGGGCCGCCTTCCCAATCTGAAGCTCTGTCTGGGCTAAAGTCTGTGCTCTGAGGGACAGGTACTCCTGTCCTGGAGAACATACCCTGTGGCACACTGCCACCACATCTGAAGACTTAGGTTATTCTGAACTCAGATGAGGATGCCTTCTAGGACACCATTCCAGAGAAACCAGTACATCTGTTGGCTGTGTCCGACCATCCCTAATGAGCAGCAGCTCCAAAGGCGGCTAAGGACACCCTTGGGTCAAGAGCAGCTGACAGCTTCTCAGAAGCCCCTAGGAACTCCTGAGGCCCACATTGCTGTGGCTCACCTTACCTCACCTTGCACGCAGCAGTGGGCACCCTCAGCTCCTCAGAGAGTTCCCAGATGGACCTCGTCGCCCTAGTTGCCAAGGAAAAACCTAGACTGCTGTGCCTGCTCACTGCCTCTGTCAGCTGTGCTGACACAAATCTGTGTTCTAGGCCTGGCTCTCACACAGACCTCCCCACAGCCCCCAGCTAAAAGGGAGCTTGACTGCCCCTAATCTGGGGACAGGGAAATGCAATGTCATTTTGCTGTATCATACATTCATTTAGGCTCACTTAAAAGACACTCTGCCTCAACAGTTTAATGAGACTGGTCAGATGACATTGAATTTATTTGATTATGCTTTAGGATAAGATCAGTTTCATTTTATTCATTTGGCAAAAACCAGCTCAGCCTTCCATCTGAAGGAAATAATAACAAAGATGTGCTTTGGAGTTCCAGAACGTAAAAGAACAATTGTAGGCCTAATACTGTTGGCCTTACCCAGTGGCAAACTAAATTTTAAGAACTACTTCTCTACTCACCCATCCTTTATTATAGCTTAAATCCCCACAAAAAGCAGTGAATAAATTAAAATGCTTGGATATTGACTGTTCACTTTTCTACCAATATCTTCAAAAATTTATTATGAAGGTGTGCTAAGCAGCTTTATATCCAACCTCTTGTGTTACATGGCCCAGAAGATTCTGACTGATTCTGAGCCTTTGGGAATTGGACTGAGGATCTCAAAAAAGCCACAGGAAGGCAGAAAAATCTGCTCTAACCAGCCACAGCAGTATGCCTAAGGGTCACTGCAATTCTTCTGCTATATGGATCAACACAGTAGGAAACTCATTGCATTTCCACCAACAGGTTATAAACCACCATCAATCTCAACATGCAAACAACTGCAAGGAAATTTTCATAAGTCATGGAAAAAAAATCAAACTTTCAGAGAGACAAGCTACAGTATTTGCTAATACCCTCAACAAGGTTTTTGAAACAAACTAAACAGGTAAAAGAGGAGTAGCTTAATTGCAGTACTGAAAATTGCGCAAGCAGTCACACCCTGGAATGCTCTCCAAAGTGGTGGTGGCATAATTCACAGAACCTTACTGCCAACTTACTTAAAATAGTATTTTTACTTTCATAGTTCATTGTTTGCAATCAGTGCAATAATTTTGAAACATGCAAATTTATTATGCTTTTGCACTCTCAAGTATAGATGGAGTCTGTGACTTGTTCACAGTAACTGAACAAGGGTTAAACTCAGATCTCAGTTTCCAGGATATCAGTCTAAGGCTAGACCCAAATTTGCTTAAACTTTGAACTACTATCTATACACAAGTGCCTGTCTGTAAGCAGTTAGAAATAAATGTTTCTTTACCAATGATCTCTTCGCTTGCTTCCTTTTTTTAAGCACTTATTTCCTAATAAAAACAGAAAATATACACTGTGGCAGGAATTACACTCAGGTTTCTTTTCATTCAAGTCTCTTGATTGGAAGAAATCTACAACCACAGCAACATGGTAAAGTTGCAGTCATTATGCTTCTAAGCTAAAAGCTATATAAAATTGTTGAATATTCACAGTTTCAGGCAGCTATGCTATCAAATTTCTCTGTTATTTGCAGCTTCATTTTCAGAGAATAATAGAAGGGTTTGTGTTGGAAGGGACTTTTAGAAGTCACTTAGTTCCAAACACCCACACCCTGGCCATAGGCAGGGAACCTTCAACTAAAGGTTCTTTTGGGTTGCTCAAAGCCTCATTCCACCTCACCTTGATCATTTCTAGGGATGGGACATCCACAACTTCTTTGGGCAAGCTGTTCCAGTGCCTCACCACCTTCACAGCAAAGAATTTCTTCAATATAACTAATCTAAACTGACTCTCTATCCCTTTAAAGTCATTATCCCTTGTCCTATCCCTACAGAGCCTGCTTAAAATCCCTCTCTTGCTTTCCTGTATCCCCCTTGAGGTACTGAAAGGTGCTGTGAAGCCTCCCCAAAGCCATCTCTCCTCCAGGCTGAACAACTCTGTTGGTCTGTCTTCACAGCAGAGGTGCTCCAGCCCTCTGATCATCTTTGTGTCCCTCTGAACTTGCTCCTGCAGGTCTACATCCTTCTTGCGCTGGAGGTCCCAAAGCTGGACACATACTCCAGGTGGGAGTCTCACAATGACAGAGTAGCTGGGGAGAATCACCTCCCTTGCCCTTGACCTCCCTGCACGTGTTGACTACATTTCTTTCCATCCAGCCCAGGATACCTTTGGCTTTCTTGTCTACAAGTGCACATTTCTGCATCAGGTTGAGCTGTCAATCAACAGCCCCAAGTCCTTTTCCTCAGGGCTGCTATCAATTCATCCTCCACAAGGTTGCATTTTGTATCCATCCCCAGCAGTCGCACACCTACCATCATCTCAGTTGGTAGAAGAAAGAGGCTGCCATGGGGATTTCTGAGTTCCTTGTTCCAATAGCAAAACATTTTTCCCATGGTTATTGCAACAGCCCACCCACACAGACAATTTTACTTGTGAGACAAACTTAATCAGGTTACTAAAGATCTAGAATACCTCACAATTCAAAATATTTATTAAGGCCAGCTTCTGCCATCATTGTAACAGCACTAATGGGCTGCTACAAAAACAGGGATAGTACACTTTGATTCCCAAGATCAGCTTGTCTCCCCACCCTTCCTGCTGTTTTTGTTTGATTGGGGGTAGGTGGAAAGCATATGTAAGTTATTTACTAAAATACTTCATGTCCTTTATTGAAGCATGAACATCAGAAACTCACTTCTTCATAGCATTCATGCTTTTCTTCAGTAGCTGTGATCCTTACAAAGTGATTGTTCAGGTGCTCCAATGCAATGAAGCCATCTTTACACAGGTTTGTACTGAGCCCTGTAACTCATCTCTTCTGAAGCTCTGCAGTGCCTCAGTAAGTCTACCTAAATCAACCTACTACTGCAACCCATGTAAATCCACTGCTATTGCTTTAGCATAGCAGTCATTGAGATGAATCACAGAAGTCTGCTCTAATTGCACACCTAAGTCAATACCCACAGTGGAAGAAACCAGAGACATGAATCCATTCACCATGATAAATTATCTACAGGCTCAAACAAAGGAATGAATAATCACAAAGGTCACAATTCTACTCATGTTCCTTCTAGGCGCAAATATTTTTCTGTCTGATAGTATGAATATGAGCAGAAGAAAAAATGAAGGGACAAACCATCTCAACCAAATGGTCAGAGTTTGGTTCTTCACAAGGCTTTTCTAATCGCTCAAGCAAAATTACTCAATGTCATTCTGTGATGCTGGCACATAGTGCCACCAGACAACAGTGCAATGTGTCAGCGAACACATTCAAAAAAAGTGGATATGGAAAAAGGTCTAAGCTTTCTAATCTGCATAGATGCAGAAAATTCAGTCTCTTTGAGAAAGATCACAAGCAAAAATAAGCATTTCAGTTTCTCCAGTATTTGATAATGTGGAAAGGTGCATTCACAATTCACAAATGCAATGGCTGTTCTTGATTAAATGTTCCCTTGGTCTTCTATCAACCACAACCTTGGAGACCAAAGCAGTAAATCACAAACAGTTCTCTTGCTCTCCATAGCTTTCAAAGAATTGCACAGATACTTCAAAGAAGTAACAAAAATAGCACTATTTTATTTGTTTCTCGGTACAATTTCTGAGTTTTTGACTTACGGAAGTATTTCAAGGTCTCTTCTATTTGCTCAGTTGTTAGGTCAATATTCGCATCAGGGGAAATGAGAGGTGTGTGAAGCCAGTCGTCGTGGTCATAACCGTAGATTGTATCTGCTCTTAGCTTATAATGAGGCAGCTGCTCTTCCAGGAGACTGATGATTTCAACTTCAGGAAGATTGGTACTATTGCACACATCTGTTAAGGGAAAGGGAACAAGCTCTGTTAGTTACCTTGAGTACTATAAATATAAGCTTTCAAAGACTTCAGTTTGTTTTGGTATCAACAAGATTTTGCTGCATGTAAAGAACAGCTCAATACAAATAAGTTTAAAAGATATGCCTGGCACAAATTATCCCAAAATATCATATTTACTAGTAATACAAGGGCATGCTCTCTTAGTGACAAAAAGCTTCACCTCAAGAAGCAGGGATACTTATCAAAGAATAAGTGGGTTAGGGTGGGGAATAGAGGGTCAGTATGAAGAATGTATTAGTGCCCAGAGGAATATACATTTTTGATGTCCTACTTCACAGATAATTTTTAGCTTGCAAGACTTACATATCTCCTTAACTTGGTCTTGGACTACAATTTAGTACCACTGTATTTTTTTGCCTCTGCTGTTGGCAGATTTTTCTCAAGAAACAGAAATCCAGGATTGCAATAGCAAACAGTGTCACAGTTCACACCTAAGACACACTGGTAAAGATGATTACAGGAACTTCCAGGGCACCTTTTGACACTATCTTGACTTGCATTCTGTGCTGCAGCCCCTCATGCTCACAAATATATCAAGTTTGTGCCCGATTGTAAAAATGGATACAGCCAGCCAACAACAACTGCAAAAACCTTACAAATAAAATTAGAGCTTTAAATTTAGGCCAAGAGGTAGCTGAGAAGTTTTAACACAAAAAAAAAAAAATTCAAGGTAGAAAGTTTTTTACCATGAGGATGGTCAAACAGGCAAAGGAAGTCTAGAAGTCAAGTAAACAATGCCATGAGCACTTATTCTGAAAGACCTGCTTTTAGCAGAAGTCAGAACAGATTACCTCCGGAGGTACCTTATAACCTATATTATAATGAAGAATTTTGAGCGTGTATCAATACCCAAAACCTCACAGTCATCACAGCTCTAACTATATGTTTCTAACTATATGTTTAACTATCATATGCAATTAAATACAATATCATGCTAAATATTTATTAAGAAACAGAGCAACCCATGGCATGTTTTCAGTAAACACTTAGTGCATCAATCTGCACATCTTCCATTTCCACATCATTACGAAGAGAAAACACCATGGTCCAGCACAACCCCTACCCCCACACTCAAAGTAAGGAAGAGCTATCTAAGCCTTTTTGGGAAGAGCAATGCACCAGAGCTCCCTCTTTCACCAGTGTGATAGCTCTTGTAACTCTTGCTGAGACTCACTCCAGAGAAAACAGCAAAGACTGTCAAGGCCCTGAGTGCTCCCATGCCTTTACCCTGCCGTGACCTGGCTCATCATGGTCCCCAGCCAGCACAGTCTGCCAGGAGCCCCATGCACAGCCCAGCCCCTGGTGCTGCCCTGTGCAGTGCTGTGAGCAGGCCTGTGCCCAGCTCTGCTCCCTGCTGACACTGACTCACTGTCCAAGCTTCCTGGATTGCTGGCACTTGTCTGATGATCAACCCCTGGGGAGTCAATTTGAACCATTGCTGCCAGCACCTTTGCTCTGCTTGGGAACAAAGGGACTGGGTTGTGCCAACAAGGATTGTGCCCTTCCCATCCTGTCAGCTGCCTACAAGACAGCCCTGCTCTTGCTGCTTCTTGACAAAGGCACCAATTTTTGTAAGAGAAACTTATTCTTGCCAGATTGAGGTAGACCTGCAATTCCACTGTAACCTAGTGGAACTCACCTCTGTCAAAGAAGGGGAGGAAGCAGAGAATGGGGAAATATAACACACACTTCTCTATACATCATTGATTATCTGGTTTTTACCTTTCTAAGCCAGAAATTAGATTGTCAAAAGCATCCCAAGCACTAAAAATTGCAAGAACATTACTATTCCATCAAACAACAGGGCAGAGAATACCAAGATGAGCTCATACTGTCAATCTCCTGCCTACATACTTTACAAAACCCTGATGACTAGAACTATAATCCACTTAGGAAAGTTGTGCTGTACTTTTGTGGTTCAAGGAGTCTGCTATTACTTATCAGGAGCTATTCTCCTCTGCCTTCAGCCACAGCGTTCTGCTAACTGTTGTACATATGTGAGTGTCTTCCAAGCCCCCCTGCAGTCAGATGCCCACATGTGCATCTGTTTTTATAGAGCTCGGTGCAATGCGAGAATCATTCTGCACATACGATTTTAAGAGGTCCTTGCAGCCTTCTCAGAGGGACTACTGGCTTACACAGAGAAACAAGATCTGCTCCTCATGCTTTGAAAGACAAGAGCCAGCCTGTAACTACAAACTTGCTTTTTTCCTGGCTATCTTTTTAATGGCTGACAGCATCATCTCAGAGCCTGCAACCATCTGAGTGCAGAAAAGAGCTGATATTCCAAAAAACACCTGCTGACATCCACTAGACATTCAAAAACCTTTCTGTGTACATGTACACAGAAAAGAATTTTCTTTCTACATCTTTCTACATCTATTACCTAACTACTGTCAGTCTCAAGAAGACAGAGTAGATTTTTTTCATTGGGGTTGTTTTGGGGGAGCTTTTCTGGTCAAAATGTTAGTTTTCCTCTTCAGAAAAAGGCAAGAATCTACACAGCCCAAGATGATGGTCTTGGGAACAAAAAAAAAAACAAAAACAAAAACAAAAACAACAACAACAACAACAACAACAACAACAAAAAAAAAAAACAACCAAAAAAAAAAACAAACCACCACCAACACAAAACCCCACCCACACCACACCCAAAGAAACACACCCCCCCCCCAAAAAAAAAAAAAAAGGAAAAATTCAAACCTTTAGTGTCTTACTCTTTTTTATTAGGATTCCAAAAGAAACGGACTGTATAGATGAGTTGAGAAAGTTGTACAGATAAATAAATTAGCTTGTTTTAACCCAAAAACTAGTGAAAAATGAATGCAAAGGAAGCAACCAATAAAATGTGAGGAGAAAAAGAAAAAACTATACATGCACACACAGAAAAAAAGCCCAGTTTTATTGTGGAAAAGAAATGAATGTAAAGGCCAGGCAGTAAAGAAATCGGAACTATCATGGAAGACAAATCAACCAAGAAAATTTTTCTACTCTACCATACAATAAATCCTGAGTATTTCTAAGCAATTCAAAAGCCCTAGTAACTGGAAAAGATATTAATGAGTAATTGGAAAGGAAACTTTTTATGACACTATTATGATGCTGTTGTCATTAACTTCTACTGCAATTTAAAAATCTGTATACCAGCAGGAAATACGAACAGGCTCTGATGTAACTGCCTATTTAGAAAAACAGGACACCATAATTACACTTGTTCATCACTAAACATTAGTTCACCACTTAAATTGTGGCAATATTCTCAGTGCTACAGTTACACAATCTCTCCCCCTTCACTTTTCCTCCCCTTTCTTTCCTGAGACGCACACATTTGTTACGAGAAGGCATGCAGACTAACACTACCCCCATTCTCAAACACTAGGTATATTTTTTGCAAGACCCTGATTGTGTTTCCACAGGGTTTTTTTTTATTTCTGATCAGAACTGCAAAGACAAACAATTAAGTAACTTCTCTACTAAGAACACTCAAGGTATCATCTGTGATTGTGATTTATGACTAAGTTAACTGATATCCAACAGATATAAAAGGACTTCCTCTTCTTCTAGGTAGTACCTTCATTTTACTGAGAAAAATGTAACACCCTACACTTAAAACAATTAACAGATAATTAAGTAAAAAATTATACAACAAAATGTAGCTGAACTACATCCTTTTGAGTTTCTGTTATTTGCTGGGATTTATAATCTAAGCAATTTTTAACTTTCAGTTTTCTGGAAAACACATTTGGCAAACAAATTTCTACAAGCAGATCAAAACCAACTTAAATAGTTAATAAATTATGAACTTAGTAAAGCATGGATCATTCCAGGTTCTGCCTATGCTCTTGCAACTATAGCTTTCAGCACTTCATAGAAATAATTAAATATTTTTAAAAATTAATAAATTTCACTCCTTTTCGTACTACTTTTGAAACATGTTCTGCTGCTTTAGTTTCTTCTTAGCTTTAATGCATGAACATCCCACCTCACTTGTTTTGTTGCAAATATGTATTTCTCCATGCCCTGTTCCTCAGGAAATGAAGAAAGTCTGCTTTGTAGTAATTTTTGACAACATTCCTCCTTGTGCTCTCTGTTTTCTAAATGAGATTAAAACAAATGTTTTCAAAGACTTTTGCCCAGGGTAATTTCTTGTTACAGTTTCTAATCTTCTCTTTCCATAAGGAAGATGCAAAACAGTCAGAACACTCCAGCTGAGCTCTCTTCTGCATACTTCTTCCCACTTCAGTATCCCTTGGGTAGTTACTAATGGGTTACCTATTAGCTTGTTTTGTATCTTTTCATACATTAGCATTTGACTGGCTGGTATGTTTCTCCCTTTCTGGACATATTAAACCTCTCTACTGCATGCCTTTCAATTTAAGACAGCCACTCAAGTTTCACTGGTTATTTCAGCTTGCTTATATTTTCTTAAAGGAATTTTTATTATGCTTGCTGATCTAGGTACCTTTGACTATTTCAGCAGCTCCCTTTCTTCTAGGCACATCTCTATCCATAAATAACGCTCTAAATATAGTAAACTAACTCTTCACTGTGGAGGCTGAAGTGAGTGTGGGAAGATGGCTTCTTTCTTCCCCCACTTTTTTAGCTTTTCACATGCAGAGAAAGAAATAATTTGCAGAACAACCATGTGCATATGAGGGTAAGAGTACACTTGGTTATTTTCAAATGCACACTTACATCCTTCCTCTGCTGACAAGTGAGCAAGGAGTTGATTATAGAGAAAATAGAGTGAGAAGTCTAAAACACTGAGAGCGGACTGTATGGAGATAGCACAACTCTTCAAGGAATGCCTATCCCCCTCTGCACATAACACAGAAATCGCAAGGCACTGTGTGGGGTCGTCACCCACTGTCCTTTGCATCCTGCACTCATACAAGCAGGCAATATATTAGGTCACTCCCCATAAAGAGTTACGTACATACTTAGCTGTCAGCGTTACTTGGATAGGTGAAACTATGCCAGCAACTCATAAACAAGCAATTCAGACTCGGTCAAATTAAACTCCAGCTAAGTTCAACATGAACCACAGTTGGACAGCTTTGAAAATCTCATTCCTACTAACATGGTCACCTGAAAGCATCTCATCTGTTAAACTCTATTCCCTACCAGGATTTTGGGTTTCATCTGTTTATGGCTATAGATCTATCTTACTGTAGGAAAGAAAAACCTAGCTTGGCTGATAAAGAAGGAGCACTTACTCAATTTCAGCATGAACTTCACATTAGAACTAACAATAAATACAGAGAATGAGAAGGGACAAGGGTGTGGGGAGTGTGGCAGCCCACAAAGAACTCCCCAAAACATACAGAAAACACACAGAGAAAATGAACCACACAAATCTCAGCACCTGGTATCTGCAGGAGCCTTTAAAACACAATGTAAATAACTTATCAGTACAGTCCTCACAAAGAACATAAATACATCGTTTCTGCCTGTCTGCATTCTGGTTCAAACCATCCCTGATCTTCATGGTTTTACAGATTTGCTTGTGAGCAGAGCTCACCTCCCGTGGGTAAAGGACTCCCAGATCCCCACAGAACCTGTCGGCAGTACAAGCTGCCACCTGCCGGCAGAACTGCCTTAGTACCCGAACCCCCAAATCCCACAGGACATTTTGCCAGCCAGGTTCCCGCTTTCAGCCCACTGCTGAAAGTGGAAAAAACATTTGCTTCTAAACCCAGCCCTGCCAGGACCCATGCTGGGGTCAGGGCTCAAGAAGGGATATGCCTGAACACACAAGTCATCACAAGAAAGACCACAAGAAAACTACCCAGAGTATATCATTCCAGGAGCACAGTGCCCCTGAGCTGCAGTCCTGATGGAAGCCAACACCTTGCAAACAGCATGAAGCGGCTGTGCTACCCAGAAGTGCCTCCTCTGAGCAAAGGGAAACAACTGCTGAACAGAAGTGGTGTGCGCAGCAAAACAACTCTACTCTGCGTGTAACCTTAGGGAAGTGCTGGGCTGCCTGGCAACCTTCAAAACACAAGGTTTGGTCATCAGGCTGTGTCACATGCACACCCTGAGCATCTTCCAGGAAACTCCACCGCATCAAACCCCAGCAGCTGGTGCTCAGCCCACAGCCAGAGAGGGACAGTCTAAATAGCCTCTCCTTCTTAAACACAAATAAAGCAAAACAAGAGAAAAACAACAACAACAACCAAAAATCCAAACAAACAAAACCCCCAAAGCAAACAGAAATATGCCTCAGTAGCATGCTCAGGCAAATCTTGAATTTCTTGCAAAAGAACTAAAACATCTTAACTTGTCACTACCTTTTGAGGCAGCTGAGGAAAGAGAAGTAGATACAAGCATAGCAACAAAAAGAGACAAGAGAAACACGGAAACTCTCTGAAGAAAGCTGGAAGAATAGAGAAATCTACTACATTCCTCATGGCACACATACTCCTCTCCTTGGTTTTCAGTCCTGTCCTATTGCCCACACACATATTACACTCACCCTTGACACTTAGCTCTCTCAGAGTTTAAGTTCCTCTCTTTTAAATCTTTGAGAATGGACAGACAATGAATAACTATCCCAAAAAATAAAAAGCAGACGGCACCTGCAAAAGGTGCTGGCTGACTACTAGTTAAGTAATAGTAAGGTTCTCTGCAGAAAAGGCTACAGCATGGAGGCTAAAGTCCAGCCACATGTAACACTAGAAATCGAAGTTCATCATGTTGAGGCTATTCTATGTCAAACACCAGAACATTTTGACTCCTAATTTTGCTCCATGTGACACTGAGATTAGTCACCTAACCTAGATGAACAAGCAGCCAGGAGGCCATGACTACATCAGCATTCTCCTTTTTCAGAAGGCCCACAAGCCTATTCCAATGATGGAAGCAAGAAGGATGGTCTTTCTCTAAATGTTGTTAAAGCAGATATTTCCTGGCTGCTTGGAACAGCCCAACAGCCTCATCTTCCCCATGCTTTCTGTCCATTTACAGTGATGGAATGAACTGGTCATTATCACAACAGACAGATCCACATAAAAATGAAAACCATGGGGAAGAAAGTTCTACCACACAATTAGGCTGCTACCTATGCTACTGAAGAGGAAAACATGGCCTGTAGTCATCCATTATTTGAGTTCTATAGGCCCACATAGACACAGTCATTAAGTATCAACTGAGGTCTATAATTACAAGTATTTCTTGAGCATTATTTAACAAGTACATGCATATGTACAGAGCAACAGACAAATGCTCAGAACTAACCATATTCCTGTTTATGGTCAGTTCTAGGATGCCCAGAATGTGGCTAACTGTACTGAAACTGTACTGAAGTCTTTCAAATAACACTGCTGAACTCAGGACATGTGTTTCAATGTAAAGCAAGTGGTTAGCTTCTTGGGCAAAAAAAAAAGAAAAGAGGAAAAAAAAAATCAATTCACTGACTTGTCCAAAGGGAAAGACAGCCTTAGCATCCTTACACATCTGAAGTTTCACTGCTGGCTGCAAAGCCTAACATCTGGAAGAAAAGCCCTTCAACATGAAAACTGTCTCATACCTCTAAAACTCAGACTCCTCAAACAGCCAAATTAAAGCTTCTCTAACTCAACTAGTATGGCATGACATGATTTGAAACTGCAAGTTCTGCCATACCTTTAACCAAAGTTGTTTAAGCAGTAGTTCTTCTGCCTCTGAACATGGAAAGTACTGCACAAAATCCTGGCTTCCACGGGAAAACAAAAGATTTCATGCCAACCTCTTTTTGGCTTGGCCAAGCACACCTGCTAAAGACTGGTAAAAAGCTGAGAATGTCAAAGCTAATGAAGATGAAATGCCTGGAAAGTTCCAGAGTGAGGAATGCCATTGTTTACCAGGTTCAAGTCTCCCTGCTTTGGTTCCATCCTACATACACATTCCTGCTAGGTATAAAACCTGAGACAGATTTGGTCCATTAAACTATTAGGATCCTACAGTACACTATGCCATAAATTTAAATAAACTTTGCTTTAAATGGAAGTATGCAAATGTTCCCCCCTGTAGAAAAATGCAACCATAGTCATGATTTTGACATTAAACAGAAAATAAAAGGAAGCTTTGCCAGCATGGCTATTCTTTCAGAGTAAGAACAAAAACTATTCATGTACCAAAGGCATGCTGGCAACGCACTGTTCAGCAGCAGTAAGAATAAACACATTCATTAACCATTAGGATCTTCCAGCTGCCAAGAGAGATTGTGAGCGTCTCAAAACCCCATTGATAAATCACTGAGTACGAAAACCCTGAAAAGCAATTGTCCTGCTTTTCCTTGTTGTTCAGCCCAGCTACAAATTGTGCCAGCCACTAAACAATGGCTGTCAACAAAGCTTTCACAGAATCACAAGCAAAACATGAGAATTAAATCTTATGTAGCTTGCTCTTTACAGATGCTTACTCTTTAAGAGGAAAATGTATTGGTTCATGATGGACACACACACATACACTGAGGGAGAAAGCTAAAGCTGAACTTCATATGTTATGGAACTAAATTATAGAATGAAAATTATTTTCATGTATTTAAATGCACCAATAATGAAATGTAGCTATTTAGTCTTCCTGCTCTATTCATTGCACCACAATAGGAAAACAAAAAATGCAAACTAAAAATAAATCCCCCCCAAAATCTAATAAGCACTGGCCTTCAGTACTTTCTACAAAGAACAAACTCAGAGCACTGATGAACACTTACTGCTTTGATGCACCCCTACCTTGAATAAAGTATATATGAAGGAATGACAAGTGCTTCTCAAAACAAGGGAAATCTAAGAAGAATGTCTTTAAAAATGTCACACTGTAATTGTGTTCCAATTGTAATTGTAATTCCAACAGTTGCTTTCATAGTGACTTCAGAATTGAAGGCTTACACTAAAAAACGTGGATCATATTAGGAAGTAATACATAAGAGGGCTAGATAGGGAGCACAGCAGAATTCTGCTTAAGGGAAAACCAATGAACCAAATGTCATCAAACCTCAAAAAGATAACCCTTGATAAAATAAAAACATATGCCCAAGATACAGATTAAGAGGTAGTGTAACAACCTGACACAGGAGAGGAATCAGAAAAAAGCACCAGATTATTTGAAAAGGGTAAGAGCTGGAAAGCAGCTGTGGGGAGGATGTGAGGAGGAAAAATCTGCATGAAGTTTACTGAGAATGCACCAAAAGCCAGACAGAAAATTCAAAATAGAAGCAATGATGTTGCAGTCACAGAGAATAAGATCATTTTTTCAGAATATGCTAGACAGAAATACAGTCAGACTCAAAATTGTTCCAGTCATGCCAAAGGAGCTATCTCATGTTAACAGGACTGGCATTTTGGGAATGCTTTAGAGAAAGAAAGACTGTTCAGAATTCAGCAGTCACTGCTTACAGAAGTGAGGGAAAGAGGAAGACGAGACCAAAACTAGCTGAAGCTTACAGGATGAGAGTGGTGACAATAACTTACAATAAAGTAAATGGGTTGAGGAAAGGACCAACATTCTCAAAGCTCCAGTTAAAGGAGAAACTAAGAGAGCTAGCAGGGGACTAGGCAGGGGTGTAAAAGCTATGAAGGTTTTTTAAAATCATGAAGATAACTTCATAAGGGGAAAGAACTGATATTCACCAAAACCCTAGGACAAATACTGACAGAAACTGCAAGATTGGTGTAATTGCATACAGGAGTAGCAACCGTGAACTTCCAGGGTAAAACAATCAGCAGATCCAGATAAGAAAAAGCTATGGACAGGTTCCAACACTGAATAGTTCTGCATGACAAGGGTACTTATGCTCAGAGTAGACTACTGAGAGTGACTTGAGTACGTGACCTCCATATCCAGTATCTGCGGTTTCTGGAGTCGGAAACACAGCCCTGAGCCGGCTTGTCCAACACACCAGAGCATTTCTTATGCTCTTTGCTAGTTCCAGCTCCACTAAGCAATATTGTACATCTCTTCTCTCATACTGACAAAACTGAGAAAAGCATGGACGTCCCACCCCAAAACAGGAGCATAAAAAGAAGCAAATGCTAGAGCAAGTTATGTTTCAGTAAAAGAGAAAGGCAACCACAACAGAGCTCAGAGATTCAAATAATGGGAAGCAATTCAGAACTACTAATATTTTATCAATACTTTTTTCATCATTTAAAGCTTAGAAGTCAAACAGCAAGCCTGTAACAGGTACCAAAACCAATCAGAGCATCCTGTTGAACAGTCTCAGAATAGCAAGCACATGGTTTCTGGTGGTAACACATACCTAGAACAGGGCAGCCACAGGTACAGCATTCTCCCCATCACCTGCATAACAACAGTAAAGCAATCTCACAACAACCTGTAATACCTGAATCCCTATGGAGATAATTTTGAGTAATCATACTTTATCACACTTGAAACAGAAGGAACAGAAATTCAGCCTTTCAACACAAAAACATGCATCTTGGGGGGGGACACATACAGTGGAATGGAAATTCCACCATTCTATGGGCCCTAAGCATGTCTTTTAAAATAAAGTGATTACATAAAGAAATTGTCAGAACGACACAACTTATCTGTAGGATCGGTCAGTTATCAAAATTGGCTGATGTCGCCATGAAGAATGGTAATTTGGTGGAAGAGAACACAATCTCTGCTTCACATGGGAACACATTTAAAGCCTGAATAAGGCTAGAGCCAGGATGAAAACCAAAAGAAAACTTTCTGCACCCAAACATTGCTAGGAGATTGTGAGAATGAGGATTGACAGCAAGAGAAAGTTGGTTTCTCTGCATGTTATGACTCCTTCCACTGCAGTTACTGCAGTAACGTGCAAGTTATACAACCCACAAGGAAGGTCAAACAATACCAACTCTGCTCACTGACACTTTCCTGCTGAGAAAACAAGACATTTTGTTGTTTGACCCTTCCAGTGCTGTAACTTTGTTTTTAGAAATAATAAAAAAAAAAAATCTACTTGTGTTAATTGCAAACAAAGTAAGACACAGAACAGGTTATTACCACAGAGCATTTCCCAATAATTCAACAGCCTTCAGGAAATTGTCCTGAACAGCCAGAAAACAGGCTCCTACATGCATTTAGTAAGAGTAACTAGTACAATGAACAAATGAATCATGCAAACTGATGAAGGAGCTGGGCAATTTCAATTACAGTCCATTCAATCTCTCCCTTTCCAGAGAAGGATGAAGGAAACCTACATGGCATATTAAGTAGTTAGCTCTTGAATTACAAAGTACACCATACCAAAATCAGTGCAAATAGTGAGTATTCAGACATACAAAACCAGACAAAGTTAATTTACTGAAGATGTCTAAGAATACTGTGTTAAGCATATTTCAAGAGAAAAATACGGAAAAAAAAAAAACACAAAAAGCCTAACAGAAATATTCTCGTAGTCAGACAGCTACCACAAGAGTAATATTCAGTGATATTTCAGACTTCCATCCCCACTGTATTCTCCATTTCCAGGAATCCATTTCAAGACAGGATTTGTCTTGACAGCAGCTAATAGATAAGAAAAAGGCAGACTAAGAGGCTTCTGTAATTCATAAAATTGAGACTACTGAGCAATTTAGTGATGCTCCGCTTTTTCATGTCAAGATTACAGCCCTTCCTACTCTACAAAAAATGGGATGAGAGTGGTGGTGGTCTTAGAGAAGAAAGCCCCCAACTCCAGTTGCTGTTTTCATCAACATCTGACTCAAAGTATTCAAGTCTGCACTGCAATTACAGAAAAGACAGACCTTGAAAAGCATTTCCACTCCCTCTCTAGCAGAAGGAACACTAGATGGTGCTACATCCGTATTCCTCTCTCTACACTCCCTGATGAATGAGAGCAGCAAGAAAAGAAAAGTTAAAAGGAAAGAAAAACAACTAGGACAGAGAGGTGCCTCCCACACGTAGCAGCCCCATGCCACTTCCATCCAGTGCCCCACTGTCCACCAACCTCAGGGCTTGAGTCTTCTGCCTATTTACCAGCAGGAGCTCCACAATCAATACTAATAGAAACCTTGAAGTCAGAATAAATTGATCTTTTCCCCTAAATCTTGCTAACAAAACCTCAAATTAAATATAACAAAACAAAAAACTTATTACAACTGCTACTGAGCCAATTTTCAGGTTTAGCATTTAGAAAGTATGTGTTCCACCAGCACTTCTTTCATAACAACTCTTAAAACATTCACAAACAATTTTTTTCAACAGATCAATTATTCTATTTCATTTGCCCTTCTATGCTGAAGTCAGCACAGATTCAAATGCATTTAGATGCATAAAGCTTCACTTGCAGCATCTATGAGCTTTGGATGGTGCTTTAGTATCAAACTCAGTGTCAAAGGTGCTTTTAGGGTGCTGTCCCTCTTTCAGACATTGACTCCAGGAAATTTTTCACCACGCTGTTTTTGTCACCCGGGCCCAGCCCTACAGTGCCTATTGCCTCTGTTATGCCAACAGAATTGCTTCTAGGCCACACAATAGGACCGATCAGAGGTGTGACAACTAAAAAGTAACTCATCTCCTCTCTGACACAAAAGCACAGCAAGGATTCTATCCAGACCAGTTGTCTAAAATACCTCTAGTTGCACTCCCACAGAGATCTGTTCAAGCACAATTCTGAGATGGTTTGGGGACAAGAAGTGTTTAAGCCAACCCTATATTGACGGATACACGCTTAGCACAACCAGAATGTGCAACGCTCTCAGCTACATTGAATCTGCTCTTGGGTCCCAGGAAGGAAAGATGGTGCTGCCGACAGAGAATGCCAAAGAGCCTCTCTGCTGCCAGTAAACAAAACGGGAAACAAAAGCAATAACAAAAAGAAAAGGAAACAGCATTAAAAATTCTTTGAGCATCAATGGTCTCAAAAGGTTCAACAGCAAAATGTGCATGTAATATAATTTGCTATTAGCTATATCAAAGATAGCTCCAATTGCCATTAGCTTGCTGATTTCCAGAAAGCATCACCATACCGCACTCTGCCTCAGTTTCCCATTCTTTTCTTAACTCTGCTCAAGCCTTTATTTGCAAGATTTTTTTGCAGATAACTTGTACAATAGGCTGTAGATGTTAATTTAAGACTAAAAAAAATATAGATTACCCTGATTGCTGAATTTCAACTCTAGGATGAGTCAAGACTTGGCATCAGAAGAATAGTATATGCAGACTTGGTAAGAGCAATTTTTTCCCCACTAAACAATTTAAAAATGCAAAAAGTGCTAACTCATCAATTAGAACTAAACAAAGTCTTCATATTAAAGTCTCTGACAATCCTGACAATTCAATCCAGTATTCACCTTTCTGAGTGTTTCAAGGGTATACACTGCATACCTGCACACAACACCGATAAAGATTTTACAGAGGGAATGTGAGATCAATTCGTTACTTCCAGCCTATGCCCTCTGACACTTCTAAAACACACCACAAAAAGCTGAAACTCAAAAACCCATAAACACCAAAAAAAAACCCCAACTAGCCAAACAATCAACAAAAACATGGCTATTTCTACTGCAAGTCACATCATGCTGTCCTCAAGTCACAAACAGTACAAATCTGACACTGCAGAACAGCAAATCCATTTAAAAAAGCAATTGAGGACCAATCTGTAAACAACACTTGGCTGACAGCTAAGCAAGAAGAAAGATTCAGAAACTACATCAGGCTTTAAGGAATGTGAAGCAGTGAGAACATACACTGGCCTCCATTTAATAAAAACTTTTTAAATGTTAAAAAGTGAGTTTGTCTTGCCTTTCAAGAAACCATAACCAAGATGGCATCTTGATTCATGAAAGAAGTTGGTTGTCCTGGCTTGTAGTCAGAAACAGAAAAACCAAGTTAAAATTCCTGTTAACAGAGGAGGGAGGAAAGGGGCTGAAGGGGAGACAGGCCACAGCCAACAGATCAGATTGCAAGACCCTTCTACAAGGGGCCTGGAAAACAGAGTTATATTACCCAGAATGCATTTATGTGATGTGTAGTTTCTAGTCTACCTAACAAGCAAATACCTACACGGAAGTCAAAAGGGTGACCATTTTTGAACTAACCAGTTAAGGAGCTCTAAATCCATAAAAATATGGAAAGAAGGATGGCAAGTAAGTTTGTTTAAACAAAACATTTATTTTATGTAGACACATAGCTGACAAAGTGACTCCAGTGTTAATTCTGCTGCTTGTCTTCCCAAGGAAATCAGAGTGGGCTTGAGAGCACCTCTGCCCTTCTTTCTATTTTCTTTTTTTTCCAGAGTATCAGCCCTTAGCTGTTGGGCTGCGCTGAGCTAAGGCATGCTATTAAAGCAGCTGCTGACAATCACCATTATCTAGTTCTCTGATTTAAAGACAATTCTAGAAAGGGCTGAAAGTAACTCAGGATAAAAGTATCTGGCTGCCAATTAGAATGGCCTTAGTCTCATTGCTGTTTTTCTCAGACATCTCTTTTCCCCTTGCAAAAATTCAGCTGACTCCTCAAACATTCCCAAAAGGACTTGGAACTCACAAGGTCATGTTAGGCTAAAAGAAGCCTCACAGATCAGCCAACAAACCATGCATTTGGAATGGAAGCTGCCTGTCATTTCACAGCTGTAACCATGACTAAACTGAGTTACAGTGATTATTCAAACAGAAAAAAATTGGGTCAGCTGACCACAGCACTAAGAATCTAATTCTATTTAAAATACCATACTCCAACATATATTCCAATTATTTGTACAAATCTATAACAAGGCATTCAACTTTTCATAAAAGCATGCAGAAGAAGCTATTCCATGTACATTAACTTTTACTGTTAGAGAATGAATGTGAAAATGAAACTGCTTTAAAAAGCAAATACATGTACAGTAAAAATGTTAGATCCTATTTCTCCCATCCCTTTTCTCCCACAAAGCAATTCTCATATGAAGACAGAAATCTAAATTATGCTGAACATTAGGACAAGCATTCCATAAACTTTAAGGTGCAGTGGCCCCTTCACCTCATCCCTGACTTTGGTTACTATCCAAACAAACTTTCAAATGGTTCATTTTCCCTAGCACATAAGTAGAGTAAACTGGTTTCACAGCTGCCGCTGGTCTGGTCTATTTGCAAGGACCCTAAACATTACAAAGTGCTTTCATTGAAAATCCTCGTTGCCTGTGAAATCCCTTCTTAAACAAGAAAAATGTGCACAACAGCGGCAGCACCGTCCATGAAGCCGATACCCCACCATGACCTTAAGAACAGAAGCATAACTCTACACCTCCACATGCTCACCAAGGTAAAGGATTTGATGCTTACCAGTAATGGTGCAGGCATCTCTGTACTCTCGGCAGTCTGGCACATCATCCTGCACGCCTTCGCTTACATAGTGCTCCTCGTGAATGCCGGTGTCGGAGGCTAGGACTGCATGGCTCGACAGCTCCGAGGGAGGCACGGTGGCGGCCAAAGTGCAGTCGTGCAAAGCTGTGGCGTCCAGCTTGGCAGGTTTCACAGGCTCGTACAATGTGCCATCAGGGGGACCAGCACTGCAGACTGGGGCTGGCTGGCACAGATGGAACTCCTTCTCTTCACTAGAGTTGGCTTCAAGTAGTCTGCAGAGCACAAAAGAAACAAATATTCAATTCAAGCCATTCCAAACAGTGTATATCAGGAGAGACCATTTCTCTTCACACGTGCAGCAGCTGCCTATCTCTGCACTTTGCCCAGTTGCATACACTCTGCACCTTGCACAGTAGCAAAGTGCCAGTCCTTGTACTGTGTTTTTTATCAACAGCTGATTAAACATCCATATTTTTGCCTACCCTAACTTGCAGTAAGCACAGTCCATTCACCTTGGCCCATTCACCAACTTTCTCCAGTGTCAGCCAGGCCAAAGTTCTGTGTAACCCAGCATCTGTATGAGCCAGGACATACAGACAGGCTGCACATCCCTGGTTGATTTACTGGCACTTTAGCAACATCTTAATTTGAAATCAGCTGATAGCAAACAAACCAGCCATGAGAAGTTTATACTTCTAATAACCATACTAGACTTTCCACTGTACAGCCCTCACTGACAGACTGCAGCTGGCATCTCTGCTCCCTTTACAGAGGACACAGAAAACAAAACTCAAGGTGCCTTTGGTTAAAGGATTGACCACACTGCTGCTCCCCAGTGCCTCAGCCTCAAACTGGGAGCTAGGTCGCTCAAGGCTGGATACTGATGTCCCCATAAAGATGAAATTGGCCAGAAAAGGAATGAAGAGCACATTTCTCCCAAAACTTAACCAAACCTTTTGGATGGAGAGGCACTGCATAAAGGCACTGCAAAAACTGGTGGTATGGTACTGGTTTTGGTTATCAGCAGTGTAGGCAAATGCTCCCTACTGCGATGAAAGGAAAGGAAAATATTATTGCGGGATTGCAGAAAAACAGACTTGGGAAAGGACTTGAAAGACTTTATGTACGTAATAGCTACAACGCATAAGCAGCAGCTGAAGAACAAGCTGCACAGGAACACCCAGACAACATGGGAAAAACAGGAAGACAGCAAGAAAACACAATTGCACTGATTTGCAAGCAGCAGGTGTAGATGCAAGTCCATATGCAAGAGCAGCAACAGAACATGCTATGTTCAGTGCTTCACTGAGAACCAGAACAACAGGGTTTTTTGAGAATTCCATGTAAAAAAGGCTCTCTCTAATCTCTGGAATATGTCCAGATAATTATATTTTGCTTATACTTAAAACTATACTTATAAGTTAAACTTATACTATTCTGGCATCTTGTTTTCTGGCATTTCTAGACAACATTATTGCTCCACAAAAACATGACAGTATTTCTGGAAACTCACTGCAAGACTCAAATATCAGTCTCTAAACTGTCAAGACAAAGATCAGCTATTTAGACCTTCTGAGAGTAAGCTCCAGAAAAGTCTTGTAACAAAGCTGGAACACTGCACCAGCATCATTTTTCTCTACCTATTTTTTTCCCTTCAGCACAGGTATAAGAACAAAAAAGCAAAATTCTCTCCCCCTTTCAGAGGGTCTCAACAAGGATACATTTGCACTGAAATCAGAACATCATAACTACAAAACAGATGGGCTATATTAACTCTTGGAAAAAACACCCTTACACACAAAATAACATTTCATTAAGTTTTCCTCAATTACACATTTGTATTCCTGCATGGTATTGTTTAAGCTGGAAATATGCCACACTCTGAGACTCAAAAAGTGTATTTTGTAAGGACCATAACAGCTAAAGGAACATACTAAATCAAATGATAAATTTATGCTATACCCTAATAAAAATGATACTCTACTGTGGCAGCTGCAGGAAGAGAAAGTTTCACTTGAGTGCTTTAACAGAAAATCTTATGGTTCCCCTGCAGAGCATCCATTATTCCTACACTAGCATAGTACATACTGCAAAAAACAATGGTATTATTTGTACTGATCACTTTTAAACTGGTCCCCTTTCAAGTGGCTCTTTAGAAATACCAAGAGGGAGATTAGTGATATTAGAAATTAATTGCTCAAATGAAATTGGAATCAAAATGCAAATCTTAATTTTCCCCTCTGCACTGAAGACAGAAACTGTTTAAGCTATGAACAAGAAAAAGTACTGGAAATGCACACCCTGACTAATTGGACAGGCTCAATTTTGTCCTAGCTGCTACCACACATCTGTGAATTACATTTGTTTTTGGGAAACTGTTAGATAAGTCTGTTGTTATGAACAAGGCCATGACTAGGATTAAATAACTAAAAGCATCAACAGCACTTTTCAGCTTTTCTTGCCCTCCTCTCCCCTCCTTCCCAGACCCTGCCTTAGCAACCTCAGGAAGCCAGTAAGAAAACAGAACTCCTGAATGAAATAACACTGATAACCAAACTGTGATTTGTGTGCAGCCTTCAAGTGAGTTCTGGGAATTTAAGATCTTGTAACTTGCCTGAACAAATGGCAACATCTCACATATCTGACCACCATTTCTGACTCTCTCCCACACAGTCCTTACTGTGAGTACTTTTGGCCAGAACATAACATTCCAATTTGTATTAGAAGTTTTTACTGAATGAGTTTCACCTCTTAACATTCACTCCACTGAGGTACCATGGAACCAGTTCTCCCCCCTCCTGTAAGCCCCACACCAACCCTTGGCTCTGCTAAGAGTAAATAGAGGTACACATCCAGAAACAGAAGTCATCAATGCTCTTCCTTCACACTGTCTGTTTCACTGTTGGCACTTACAGAAACTAGATGAAAATAAGATTGAAAGCACAAAGAAGGAACAACAGCTAAAGGCCTCAAAATTCACAACAGTCAGTCTGCCTGATCTACTGCAGAAACATGCGGAGCATCTACATGAGAAAGTCAAGTTCAGGTTTAAGGAAGAGAATTTGCCTTGATCGTAAAAACTTTGCATCATGGAGAAAAGAAAGCCAGAATAAATGTGTGTCTGCTTCCTTTCAGACTTACTAAATCTTCTCAGTTTATATAAACACAGGGGAGAAATGTTCACTCTTCAAAAATCTACAGGGGCACTGTTTGCATGGCCTCTCTTGCAAGGCAAATTTTACCACCTAATCCAGGCAGTGCACACTTGTCCTTTAAACTTTTAAGTCTTCCTATTGAAGAATTTAAAAACAACTGAACACTATTTACCAGATTTCCAAAACAGCCACGAAGAGAAATGGACATGGTAGCTACTGTCCCCAGGAAACACACAACATTAATATTATTCTTTAGTCAGTGTCACCTGCACACGCAATATTCATATGGTACAAGTTGTTATTGAACTCCTTGGTATTTACTCCTTCTGACATACAAATGAGGATAGAAATCATTATTGTAATTTTGTACTTAATCTGACATCCAAACAAGTGCAGAGTTTGTAAAACAGTTAACTTTTCTTAATGAAAATTCAACCTATTTCATTCTTTTCTCACTGCTTATGTAAACAGCAGATTACATATAGGATGTAAATAACTCCTCTCCTACTTAATACGACATGAGTCAGTTTTTGCCTCAGTAGGGTAAAAGCTGCATTGTACCATTGGCTGTATTGTACTGTTCCTCCCAGTCTAAATACAATGATAGTTTGAGGTCAATAGATAGATGTGGGACTAAAGAAATATTTCATTTGGAATTTTTGAACTAATCTTCAGTGAAAAACTGTTAGCTGAAAGAGCAAAATTCCCTAAAGTTTATCATTTATATATATTCCACTCTGAAAAAAACCTTATTTGTCAGTTGTTTGCTAAAAGGCAATCATTCCAACCTTGCCCTTTGTTAGTGATCACACAAGCACAAAGACTTGCTCCTGCATACCACCTCTGTAGAATGCTCTGATTTTGGTCTAACCCAATAAATAGCTAAAACAGAGTACTGGCATGATTACTGTATCAAGACCTTAAATTCTACATACAGCAAACACCTCTGTAATCTAACAGTACATCCACACAACAGATTGGACCATGACTGCAATGTAACCAAGACTTGATGAAGGAGTACATTGGGTACTGACTGTAGCGTACCTGTGGCAGCCCAGACTACAAACTGCAAGAACTGAGCTGTGATTAGTCAGCACTGTGCTCCGCTTAAAATAAATAAATAAATAAAAATAATTTAAAAATCCAGCTTTGCCAGTTATCTAGGCAAAGCAGTTCAAAGCTAACAGACACATTTACGTTAGACAACAGCCAAAATCTGATGGTTTTGAGGTAGAGGGAAAGAAATCTGCACAATAGTAAGCCATTTCTGGGTTCTGGACATGAAAAGAAATGAGTTTTTCTTTGCAGTTTGTTTTGTGGGCAAAGGGTTGAATTTCATACATTACAAATTTCATATACAAGCAAAAAAACCACTTGCTTTTTCACTGTAATTTGAGATGAAGTTTCTCTGCTTTCAGCACTAAATGCAACTGTTATAAATGCCAGGACAATTTATTACCAAATTCAATAATTTGGTTTATTAAAAATTCAAATCACAAAATTTGGAATCAAATTACAGAATTTTAAGCAATAAACCCCCCACCCCCCCCCCAAACAGCGACACTTACTTGACAGAGTTTCTCCCGGGAAAAAGAGAGCCAAGGGTGACTCATAGACATAGACCCTGGCCGTCTGTGTCTCTAGCTGGGTACACGAATTTGCCATGTTCGAGGCTTGGTTTTTATACTCTTTATTCTGCCTCTGGCAATATTTCCCCATATTTCCCTTTGTTTCTTGGTTAGCTATTCAAACCCAAATCCATCTCCGGTTGGATTGAAAAGAGCTCCCCTCCCAAGTCCATGTGTTAATGTTCAGTTTCTATGGATCTTTATAGTTGATGAATGTTCAAGATATGGGTGATATTGCTTGATGGTCTGTGAAAGTGGCTCCCGAGGTGTGCGTTGCTGATACCGGCTCATCTCAACAGGTCCCCTCCCAATACTTGAGAAGGCTGCAAAGTCTTTTGTTCCCTTCTGAATGGAGAAACCTCCTAAAACATAGACTTTTACCTGATATAAATTTATACAGCTTTATAATTTTCCAATTTACCATAAGAATATGAATTAATCATCTCACGTTTTTCACACAACTTAACTCTCAATCTAAATACACAAATGACTTCAAGCAATCCTTCCTCCATCAAAAGCAGAAGAAGATACACAGACATTCAGCCATGTGCTTACCTAGAGCCCAACAATGCTGAGTAAGTTATCCATAACTTTGAAACATTATTCCTAACCACCAACTTGGATTGCAGCAACAGCAATTTACTGTAGTCACAAAACATCTGGAACTCCTAATGTGCTACCCAAGAGCCACATGCTGCACCCTTTGGTGATTATTAAGCTTTGAACCATTTTTAATTATCCAGCTAAGATTTTGTGATCAAACACTACTTTTATTAAATCATCTAAAATGGCAACTGGGACATTGTGAACGTCTGCCAATTTAAAGAAATACTTCCTTAACAGAGGGAAAAAATATCTTTCCAGAACATCTGACTAAAATCTTCCAGGTCATCCTTTTGCTATGCATACTCTCATATGTAATTCAACTATGCTGTTTGGTTTAGAGCAGAAGGAAAACCATTTACTTGAGCTGGTCGGTACTGCATAACAGCTCTGGTGCATATGAACAATCAATTCCCTTTTGTGTAAGAATCTGAAAACTCTGCTGCCAGATGCACTTCAAATGCTACTTGCTGTCTCACAGGGACATGAAACTTCAGGCAGCCCCATGGGCTACATCACTGAAGAGTCTTCTGGCATGTATCTATTAAATTTTCTCCTTCAAGAATCTTCAGACTGCAGAGATAAGTGGGGACACTCAGCACAAGTTGACAAGCTAAATCTAATCTATAGTAGCCCCCTCAAATAAGTAATGAAGATTTATGAAGCTTCAGTGTTTTGATCTAGTCACCCACCCCTACTGACCAATGAATTTGCTAATTTAAACAGAATCACAAGATATCAAGGGATTGAGAGTGCTTTCTACTCTCCACATCTGCCTGGAGCTTCAGAGCCCTGATCCTGTATTCTCATTTACTAATTCACTAATTCTCATTTACTAAGTACTAATTGCTGCTTAAACACACTTCAGGGTTTTAGAATGTGCAAATTCCACCCTTTTATGTACTTGAAAGAATCCCACCAGAAATATGCTTCCTTGTTTTCTGCATCACGTTATAATTCTACTAAACACCTCTGTTTTAAACTAAGTCTGGTAAGTTTTACTACACTGTTTAAAAAGAATCCTGAAGGTTCTTATGTACCATCCCCCCTCCAAAAATTCTTCAGATGCAAAATGCTCCATGTAGACACTGAAGCAAATCAAACCTATGTATGTCTTTATATGTCTGTCTCATCTGTGAAAAAGATTAATACGCTCACCTACTCTTGTTGTTTGGGAAAATAACTGACTGAAGCAATTTAGAATTGCTTTAAGTATTCAACTTATTTCTTTCATAATGCACATTTTGAATCTATAGAAGTTTGCTTTTTTTTTTTTTTAATTTAAAAACAATTTCTTCACAAAGTGGGTGGGCTCAAAAGCCAGTCAAAATGCCTTCTTCCATTTAAATACATTTTGTCAGACGTTGAAGAAACAACCACTTGCAGAAAGTCTGGCTTTTACACACACACACACACAGAAACATTAACTGTTTAACTTTTAGATAAAGGCTGAAAGCAATCCCAAATAATTTACTGAGTTGTTCTAATTATGTGCTTTAGTGTATACCCTCTTATAAACCATGGGGTTTAGCTTCTGCTCAGAAGCTGCCTTTTAAACATGTAGAGTGCTGAGTGCTTAGTTAAAACCTCTAGCTCAAGGGACTTAGAGTCTAAGCATCAGATATGAGTGACAGAATGGGAGAAGCACTTTATTTACCTTCAAACATTTTACATAATTCTGTATTTTTCATGTTACAAGAGCTCCAAAAATTTTACAGTAAAAAATAAAGGGACAAACACCTTGGACAACTTCAGACTACACTCTTATCCAAAATTTTAAAGCCATTCAAGGTCATTTTAATCAAACTTCTTGCCTAAGTTTCCTAGCTTTATAGTACATTCAAATTGTATTCCACGCTTTTTGTTGGCTTTGGTTTTTTTTCTCCTTCACAGTGGTGTTAGGAATGCTTTCACCTAGCCAAATGTAATCTTTCAGAAAAGTATCAACACCCAGTGTTAGCACCACATGCTATGAAGGAGCTTCTCAAGGTATATGCCTCCCTAAGAAAGGCTCTTCTGTCTCTGAAACTATAAAAAATGTTTTCAAGCTAAAGATCTGAAGGGTTTCTAAAATCACTTTTATAAAGCCTCATAACAAACAAGCATTAAGCTGATGAAGGCATCCAAAATCAGAACAATATCTGGTTAACTGCCAGTGGCATGGTAATGTCATTTAGAATAAAAAAGTCCCCACTAGAGAACAAAAGCCAGAATAGCAGCAGCAATAACCAAAAAACTGCTTAAACCATAATATAACCACATACAGCTTGAAATCTCACCCTCAAGGTCCCCAAAGCTGCTGCTGTGACCTTTTTTAGCTTTATTTGACCATTAAGTCATCAACGAAGACAGTCATGTTTCCTCAAAATGGATGAAATCAAAACATCACAAGTAATAAGCCTCTTAAAGGAAAACCAAACCACTGCTCTCCACAAACCAAAGTTTCTCATCACTAGGATTTGGCCTTCAGAAGGAGCCCACGAGTCTCTTCTCCCCTCAGGGCAAGGGAGAGTGGAAGCCTACTGTAAAGACAAGCCCTGGATTTGACCTTCGCAGCTGTGAGGGCACAAGTGTGCTCTCACCCAGCTTTATGTAACACTGCCCTGGCTCTGCTCTCAGGTTCCTTCAGGCAAATATTGCAGGCATCTATAAATAGTTCTTCCTTGTGTAAGGCTCACATTACACCAGGAGGTTTTTACAGCTCCCTCTCCTTTTATTAAATATAGGCCAAAAACCATGCCTTCCCCACCATCCTCCGCTCACAGTGAACAAACAAGACTGCAAAAATGTAAATGGTGCATTCCCTTTCACCTCGTGCTCCTGGCTGGGAGATCTTCAGCTGTGTACCTGCCTTGGAAAGTTCAACCACCACCACCAGTGCAGAGTGCATGAGAACTGCAGGCAAACAAGGAATTCATGAAGAAAGAAACCAAAACTCAGAGGTATGGCAATGCAAAGTATGAACACTGCAAACATGTACTTTTTTTCATACCCATGCGTGTGCAAGGTGCTCACTGAGGCAGATCACCACAAGACGGGTCCAAAAGGCATGGACCAGTACTTGCTGAAGATAAGAATGATATCTCAAAACTTTAAAAAAGCAAAACAAAACAAAAATCATTTTTGATTAGTCTGCTGTTACATTTAGTATGTATAGACTCCAGCCTCAAACACAGTGACCACAGAAGCCAGAATACAAGAGCATCAGTTTTGGTACATAAACACTGTATTTATCAGCACATCTCCTTGTACCACCAAAAAAATGCAGGTATCAAAGATTTGTCAGAGTTCAGGTACGGGGAAAATGACTACACCACCAGCAAACCGAGTCCTCAAACAGTATGGAACAGTGATAACAGAAATACGAAAAGTTCTCTTCATCTATACACCACAAGAGAATGGGATTCCCCACTTCTTAACTTCTCCACAAACCTCAAAGGCTTTCAAATGAGAGTTTTGAGTAGAGCTTTTCTGCTAGTTGTGGAGAGCTGTCGATTACCACAAACCCTCTGAACTGCAGTGGCTGAGGTAACACCACAGTCTCTGCTCGAGTGCTGACCTCACTTCCTATCCACAGCAAGGAGCAGTGAGAGCACTTGCCCAGCAGCAGAGCAGAGAGTCACAAATGCACTACACACACGCGAATTAGCTACTTGTACAGGGGAAATAAAACAAAACAAAAACCCCAAGAACTCACTGAAAAATGGCTGGGCCTAAGACAGCAGGCAGTAGGTAAAGATATTCAATTGTAATCTGTTCCCATTCCAAGTCAAACCACTGATGAGCCAATCCAGCCATACTTTGTTCCCCAGGGCAACAATAAAGAGCAGGGGAAGACAGCCAAAAGACCATGGTAGTATGTTGGTTTCCCACCACCACTACACTACTGTTTAATCAAAAATACAATAGACCTAATTGCCAGCAAGTTAAGGCCAAGAGTTTTAGTCAAGTAACTCAAAACAAAGAACAGACTGGCTCAAACCAAATATTTATCATGGTTTAAAATCTGGGGGAGAGGGGGGAATTTTAATCTTGTTTTGCATTACTATTGTTCTTCTGTTACAGAAGGAATTTTTCATTTCTCACTCTCTGCAATGACTGCTAAGAGTCTACACGGAGTTGGTACACTTTAAATTTTAAAAAATACTGATTTACAGGATTGGAAAAAAGTGTCATTATTTCAAATTTTAACAGCTGACCTTCTAAAAATATTTGCACAAGATATCATAACACAAGACTGCTGCTTTTCTTTACTGTTTCTTGCTGCACGCAGTCAGTGAGAGCACGGATAAGAGGAACAAAATTCTTTGCAAACTGCCCTAACAAAAAAAAAAAAAAAAAAAAACACCAACAAAACAAGCACAAAAGTCAAAAAACTTACACACAGTAACTCCTGTGTCCTGATCCACTTATTTTCAGATTGAGTTTATTGCTCTGGACTAAGTTAAAAAATTATATAAAAAGATTATTAAAAATAAGAACAACAAACAAATCAAAACCTCATCTGTTGAGTAAGAACATCCTATTTTTTTTTCCCCCACAAATTAAGAAATTTATATATCCTGTTGCTGCTAGAAGCAATTTCAGAGACAACTACTGGGAAGCTTACCTCCAAGGACAGTCAGACCACCAATTCCTGCTCTGAGTAAGATGCTAAGTTGATCTGCTTTGGCTCACCAGCATCACTGGCCCTCACTCCCTGGCAGCGATTCTCCCCACGTGCTCAAGCAGCTGGCACAATCCAGTGAGAGCCTCCACCATTCTTCAAGGTTGCCTCACAGTCCTGATCGTGCACGGAGTTTCTCAAAGCCTATCCCACAATTTCTTAACTTATCCCTGGGCCTCATATCCGTTTCCTTTTGCCATCTCTGATGCACACCTAGCATGGGAGCAAGTTTTCATCCATACACTGTTACGTTTGACAGGACACGAGTGAACTGAACAAAGCTCTGTCACGAGCTCTATAATTATAGCCCCTCTCTAAAGCTTTGGGCTGGGGGGAATGCAGATCACAGCCCTTTCCGGCCCAGAGAAAACCAGATCTCCAACACTTGTTGATATCTGAACCTTACAAGGCACTTTAGGTACCAGTGTTGAGGAGTGACATAAGACCACAAATTCCTAAACAACCAACAATCCAGGGCCTTATACCAAAGCCTTGGTCACATGGCCTTCCCAGCAACTGAGACATGTGCCCCTGACTAATGAGGGAGCATCTCAACACGCACCATTTCAAGGCAGGACTGCTTCCCTCCAGCTCCCCTAGGGGCTAATGGCTACAGAAAAACAAAGCCATTTCACAGCCCTTCTCAAAAGGCTACAATGTAGTTTAAAAACTGGAACAATTATTCTGTCATGTCATTTTTCTGCTTCTGATGCTTGTGTGTAAACATCACGAATGAAGGAGGAAAATAGGAATTTGTTGTTTAAAGGTTGCTCTGTATAATCAGTATATTACCATATATATGTGTCTGTGTTCTTGGGAACCTAGAAATGTTTATCTTAACAACAGGCTGTGGAATTTTAGGAAACTGAGCCAATTATCCGTGGCTGAGTGCCATTAAAGTCAAAGTCACACAAGCAAAGATTTTAAACCAGAGTTTTTTAGAATTCAAGGGGCATTAACATGAAGATGGCAAGAGCAAAGCTGTGATACAGTCTTTATACACACAAAAAAACACTGACCCCAAACAAAACAAAAGAGAAAAAAAAAGTCTCCTTCCAGGGAAGAGCTGGAGCTAGGGGGCATAAATACAAGAGCTTAAGCTAGGGGGTATAAATACAAATTAAATATAATACAAGCTCAGTTTTTGCTTCATTTGCAGACTATCTTAGATACAGACTGAAGTTGAAATCCCACATTGTGGTTTTCCCCAAAAAACAAAAACAGAAGTTTTGATTCACTGAGTGCAGATGGATCAAATGGTTCCAGACCATTTGGACACTGACTTTGGAAAATAGTTGTGACAATCATTAGACAAGGCACTTTCTGAAGCTGTCCTTAGATAAATTCCTGTGTGCATGCATATGTTCTCCAAAAGGCATAAGAGATAGTCCTGGACACTGAACCTCACTTAGCAGATTGATGGCAGAGGCAGTAAGGAAGCATTTGACCAAACTGCCCCCGACAGCTCTTGCTCGACTGGGAATCTCTATTGAGACCAAAAACGACTGTAAGTGGGCTAGACCAGCTGACCTGCTCTACCATCAGCCAATTCAGCTCCCCACTTATCAGCATGCCTTATGACTTATTTCTATCTTAGCACCCAGACAGAAAACATTCAGAGCCTACCATCAGCTTCAGGCAAGCAATCCTGCCAGCTTCCCATGAGGAAAACAGTTCTTAACAAACCTTTTTTCTACCTGCTAAGGATTTTGTTCTTTGTGTGCAAGACTGAAATTTCTCTGAAAATGGAACTTTTCACTACAGTATCAAAAGGCACCCTTTCTCAGGCAATAAAAGGAATTAAACCAATTCAGTAAAATATTACAGAGACATGCTAAATGTAAAAGTGCAGAGAACAACATGTAGTTTTACAAGGTTCAAAAACTCAGCATTTGAAACACTTTATTCAGTTGAAAAATATATTAAAAAAATAACTAATGTTGCCCATCCACAATTTAAAAGAAAGCCTCTCAAAACAAGTATGTTATGATGCTTAGGGATGTCCTCCTTCAAAATGTTTTTGAATGATTTAACTTGGCAGAGCAATGGTCCTATAAGCCTCAGAACCACAATTAGAATTCATTTCCCTTGACTCATACATACTCTAGCACAAGAAAAATTATCATTCCCAATACTCAGTTTTTTCAAAATAACTGTAATAAGACTGGGACATCTTCTGGATTTTAAGTACCCACGGTACTTAAGTAATATTTGAAGAATACTTATGTTATATTTGAAGAAGATGACACATTTAGAGATCATAGGAAAATATCACTAAAGCCACAGTAAGAATCTGTCTACTGGAAAGACTCACATTTTTGGCTTGTGCACGAAGAAGTGAGCTTCTGTTAAGGGAGTTGTGGAAGATTCAGATTTCAAGACCAACAGGTAAAATGGAAAGTAAGGCCTACAAGTACAATCCTTAATATAAACACAAGATTTCCTGAAAGGAACAGATCTTTCTACCTACTCTTAAAATCCCTGTGTAGAATGCTCATTTGATATATAAACTCTTATTTGAGCTAAGACAGTTAAGAAGCAGCCAAGATTTGACAACTGAAGCCAGTAACATTAAAAAGTGCTTGGAGACAGCGCACCCTCATTTTCATTATTTAAGCCTTCATTAATTTTCAGTTCTCTGTCCAGTATGTTCCTACAGCAGACCTCAAAGCTTTATCATATCTCTTTTACTGTCAAGAGAGAATATGAAGCTCTTCTTGCTCTCCTTGAAGAAGGTCTGGAGAGCAATTCCTTGTAATTTAATGTAGCAGAAGGAAAAAATTAACTTGTGTAGAAAGGACTGCATATCACATAATTAAGAGAGAAATTTTAGAAAAACACTTTTATATTCAATATAGGCACTGACTTCCCTGAAATGAAGCCAATCTACTTAACTTGTTTTACAGTTCATATAGAAAAGCTTTTGATTTAAATTTAGTCATGCTTTAAGCATATGCAAGGTGAAATATTATAGTGTACCTGCCTGGGGGTTTGGGCTCCAACACAATTTTCAGTAAGAAATGCTGAAATAACATTAAAAAGTATGACCAATAATGGCAAAGATCTCTGAGCTATCACTTGCCCCATACAAATAAGTTTCAGCTTTGTTTAACAAATTCTTGGTCATCCCTTTGATCAGAAGAACATAGCAGTCCAGACAGTTCATGCAGCAGCTCAAGCAAAACACAAGACTGTATTCTAAAGAGAAAACTGCAGTATTTCCTCTACCAGGATACATGGAATTAAATATTGTAGCTATTCCTAGTGCATAGTAGAGATGTGGCTACACATCCTTCTGCCCCTCGCTGTTCTGGATCCAGATGTGGTTTTCAGAAATACACTGTTTATTCACCTGTACCAAATGCAGGGTTCAGCAAGACCCTCATTTTCCACCAAGAACCATTTCCAAGAAACATTCTGCCATCACTTTATAATCTTCTCTTTACAATATTACATTTCTCTTTTGTGCACTTTAATATCTCTGTAAGGCCCCATGACTCAGTTTTCACACCTGTCCCTCACCATGGAAACAGAAAAGGAAGGAAAAATAGACTGTATAAATCTCATTTACATTATTGAATAAAAACACTCTATTGATATTCATCATTAGGCTGGATCTCCATGGCCAAAACAGGAAGCACAGCTAAGCTTCCCGTGACCCAAGCCTAGCAGTAATTCCCTTCCATCATCACCAACACCAGCAACTGACAGGTCGAGGCCAAAATAAGCCACTGTCCTGCAGTTTAAAAAGGCAGCCAGCTTTCAAGGAGCAGTAAGTCTAGCACAGCCCCTCTGGGGTGCATGTGTTGGCAGCAACAAGCTGCACCAGAACCTTCCTTGACCTCTCTCTCTTCTAACAGATTTCCGTGGTAGGTTTGCAGTTCCACCACTTGTGCCCTTTTTTCAAAGCTGCTGCTCAGTGCAGACTCCACAGCAGCTGCCCCAGCCCGCAGCACGAAGTGTCTCTGTGCAACCCGAGAAAGGCACGCTGCCACACTCTCGGCAGGGTGAGACGCTGCTGAAATGCTCCTCCCCAGCCTCGCTCTATACACTGAGTGCAGGAGAAACAAGGTTTATTAATAAGCAGGAGGAAAAGGTCAGCAGCTTGACTTGGATGCACAACTTTCTAGGCTAAGATCACTTGCACAGTATGCCAGACGGGTCAGGGAAGAGACAGGTTCTGCCAGAACAGACCATGTAACTCCATGCAAACACCACGGCATACACCCATAGGGTCTCCCACAGAATCCTACTGCTAAATTAGTGCTCATACAGTCATGTTGATATGGAATAGAAGGGAGGTTTTCAGCTTCCACTAATTTCTGATGATTCATGCTAAATCTACAGTGAGGTAGGAAAGAACAATGTAAAACAAGTCCAGACACAGACAACAGATCACTTAAAAACTGGCAGTACACTCTGGGTTGTTTTAGGGTTTTTTTCAAGTTCTCAAAAAACTTTTGCTAATAGTGCCAATTCATAGATTTCCATTTTGCCTCAATCTTTACATTGTGTTCAGACCTGAATGCACTGAAGAACAAAGCTGTTCATTTCCAAAGGACCCTATATAGAGATATCAATTTATAGAGCAATTAAGAAACCACACAAACCTCAAATACACAGGTAGAACAAAGACTACTATCTTCTTGCTGCTGTAGTGCATTTGTGACTTACTGGAGGGCGTTTAGGTGCAGGTTTTTGAAATTTGACAGATTTTTTCCTCTTTCCCCTTTTACAAGGTTATTCTCGTTCAATAAGAAGCTTGATTTTGCAGTCATGCATCACAACTATGTCACTGAAGATATACGAATCTGTTCTGCTCAGTTCTTTGAATTCATACATCTATTTACAAATCAGGTCAACATAATGTAGAATGTGGATTAGTGCACAGTGGCAGTGTATATTCCTATAGATGAAAGCAGGAAGGGAGTCTGAGCATGCTGTACCCTTGGTCCAACCATCCATGCAGGTAATACAGCTGCACATGTGGTGTGCCAGGACACTGACAGCACAAAGTTAAAGGCAACTAGAGAGGGCACTGCCCACATCATTTTTATGTTATTCAGCACAATCATCAGCCTCAGCAGAGACACATATGCCATAAAGTCTTTAAAACCAAATACTTCATGTTTCTGTACCACAGTACAGTCTGCATTCATCACCAATTCCCTTTGCTGTAAGACAAGGGACACCACCAAACCCACCAGCTTTTAACCATTATGGCCTGTGTGCTTCAGACAACTTACAAACAGCTGTAAAAATAAAACTTAACTTCAGCTGAGCAAGTTTGCAAATTATCCAGAGTACATCACATGTTCTACCTGACGGTGGGCAGAAAATATCCAACTCAACAAAACTTTGCCATATGTAAAACTTTCCTACAAATATCCTATACAGACAATACATACAATATAGTGCACTGCTGGATGAAGCCCCCAAAAATCCACACAGCTGCACATATAACACAAAAATTGGCCATCCCACAATACTGTGAGCAAGACCAATGCCTACTAGTCAAAACAAAGAGAGATGACATTCAGCATGAACCCATCCTGACTGGTCCAAGGAAACACAGACAAATATCTTCAAAGTTATTTTCAAGTAAGAAAGGGAGAAGTTTTTTCATATCAGATAAATGACACTATTCCACTATAAACAAACTGTATGGTGGAACATATAAAACCTCCCCCAAAAAAGTAATAAAGAAGGATGCTCTTCCGCATGCCTGCAAACCTTCTCTTGCATGGAGTGTTGCTTTATGAACACTGTCAGTAGCAACTGTCACAGCCCACCTTACTTCATCTTTGGTGTCCTACAGCAGTGAAATACACATCACCGAAACGTGTCTGCTATGTGGCAGCATTCCCAGGTATGTCATTTAGAGAAGTCCCAAACCACTCTGAATCCCATTTTAAATTCTCCACTCACAGATTTGCTTTGCAAAGATAGACATGAAAGAAAAACACATTCAGCCATGCACATGGAGACTGAAAGACTGGGGGTGACCTTTGATTATAGCACTAAAACAAAACAGATATTAAAAGTAAGAAAAAGCTGGAGGAGAGGAAAAGCACACAATTTACTTAGGTAAGTCCCACTAGCTGTTCCACCATCTGGAAAAAACCAGCAGCTTTCAGCACATAAGCATGTAAGCTGGTGGACCATCTTGTGCTTTCTGCTATTTTTCTACCTCAGCAATCTTTTTACATAATAGTTCTATGAATAAAATAGGTCAAATTGAGCCTCATGGGAGTTTTACCAAATTTTAAACATGAAAAAGCTGCTTGTAGCTGAGTATTATGGTCAAATTAAAGGTTCCACAATTTAAAACAATTTGCTTTTTCAGTGGCAGTGTTGTCTGCATTAACTTTTCTTGGGTACTACACAGCCAGGAAAAGGTTTGGTATATTAGCAAATGCAGTGAACAGATTCATATAAGTCTGACTTCATACAAACTGTTTCAACTCAGAGTCTTTTAATCATGGCACAGTGAACAGCAGCCCCTCTCAGATGCACTCCAGTTAAAAGGTGTCTGTTGAGATCCAGGCAGCCCTAGAACATCATCATAGTGAAAATGGAAGTTTCCACTCATGTAATTCTACCAATTTTGCCTCAGTAACACAGAGATTATTTCCAGTCAAACACAATTTTACCAACTTGGTAAATGTGCCTTTTCTTTGCAGGTTACCAGGAAAGAACAATGTAGTCAAAACCAGAAAAGGATGGTTGGGAATGAAAGGCACCATTTTCCCCTCTCCCATTCCAATCCACTGGCAGGCAGCTCCCTTTTCCAGGTCTCCGCCAGGGCTCTGTCCCTCAGTGACGCTAAGAGTCTCACCAGACTGCTAAAAATAACTTCTCAGCTACAAGACATGCACATTATCAGCGGAAAACATTTCTGCAAACTTAGTAACAGCTACACAGCTCAGTCTGATGACAAGAGAAACTGAAAAGGCAGACTAAAGAATGGCTGCTGAGGTAGGGAAGCCCTTACTGCACGCCTATCCATGACCACTACAGACAGAACACATTTTTTTTTCCCCAGGAGAGAAATATTTTCCCCAGGAGAGAAAACAGGCAATCTCAGAAAGTTGAGAATTCTGCATTATAAGCAGTACTTAATGTAAAATCTAAGTATGTTAGAATCATATTGATAATTTGAACTTAATGCACTTAAATATATATTGCTTTGCAATTCAGAAGTCTTCCATGATTGTTTCTGTGGAAGTCTTCAGAATGAACACGTAATAACATATATAACATTCTCTAAGCATGTGCAAGGCTCTCCACATTCAAAGTTATTTTTCCTGCTATAAAACAGGGGTTTAAAAGACTTGCCCAGATCACATCTGTATGGATATCTGCATTGTGGGTTTTGCTGTTTCGCTGCATGCTGTGAGCACTACAGAAGAACGCACAATGAAATCCTTTATTACCCAAAGCCCTGAGCTACAGAACCAAAGGCCAGTTAGTCTCCAAAAGGTATGCAAAGCATGTTTCCATCAAGCCTTAAGAAGGGAGAATAATTTTAATGGCACTTTAGGAAATGGAAAGAGTGCTTCAGCATCAAAAACACCCAGTCACTTGTTCATCTTACAAACTCGGTATCTGTGATTTTTTAATTCAAAAGCAACTTGTCTCTTTTCAGAAAGACACAAAAAAAGCAAGACTTAGAAACTTCATACACAAAACTGTCCTCCCTGTGAAGATCTCAAACTTCTGCAACTTTTAGCACTCAGTGCTACCACAGAAGGGTACTGTGACTTACTTAAAAAGGATGAACAACATGATTCTTGTGTCATGACAGGAAAAACTCTGCACCCAACCATTAAAAGCCTTGGTCTGACTCCTATTACTCCTCTTATTCTATATTTTTCATAGACATTATCTTTGTTCACTGAGAACTGAAGTAGTGGAACATTCACCATCAGTTTAAAATGTTTTTGAACATGAAGGTGGGGTGTCCTGCTTACTCTTGTTTTGTCACAATGTTGAGGTATTTCAGCTGTTCACATCGAGGACAACACTCTTGCTTTCGTAACATTACTTCCCAAACTAAATTTGCCAGTTATGAAATTACAGATCCCCAAGTACAACTACATGTCATAAAGGGTGATTGCATTAAGGACTAATTTTAGGAAGACTCAGAGTGATATCAATACCACCTACTCCAGATACATTTTTTTCTTGTACAGTTAAAATCCCCAGCTGCTTCCAAACCAACAGTATGATTTTATCCCTAATAAATTTCTGGTAAAAGCTCAAGTGGTACTTGAAAATGTATTTTTTTAAAGTAAAGATTTAAGAGTATGGGTGGCTTTTTTCTTAAGTTTGATGTAGATTTTAACAAAGCACAACTTTCTGTGGCTACTGTAAACACAGAGGGAATCCACCCGTCCATTTGTTTTTCCCATGACATTTCCATCAGAGGGCAAGTCACCATAGTTATACTGTGACCTTCCTACTGCTGTTTTGTTAATGACCAGGCAAGAAACAAGGAGTTTTCTGCACAGAGTTAAAAATCAGTGTGCTGTTGATGTAATAGCTATAATTTGCAGCTACAATACTGGGAGACATACAAATAAACTAGTTCTAAGACATAAAGAGAAAGAAAGAGAGAAGAGTAGAAATTCCAGTGATTTTGCATCAGTCTGAGAAGTCATTAATGCTTCTCAGCAAGCAGAGAAATATCCTGACCAGAGTCACTACTTATTTCACTTATTCCCAGTCAAAGTTATCAGGAGGAGCACCAAAAAAGTTGAAGACTCTACTGAAGACTCCACTGAAAGCTGAGCAAATCAAAACAAGTGCCAGTATCCAAAGGCCAATTTTCCCTCACTCTTCCTGGTACAATCAGGTGTAGTTGTGCAGTAACAGCTGCCATTTTACTGAGAATAAAGAGTGGAGTTAAGGAAGGGAAGCAAAGAAACTATCTGATCAGGAATAAATAAAAATAAGCTCAAGGTCTCTTATATCAATACATGTCTATATTAGAGTTTCCACATGATATCTGAGCTGTCTATATTAAGCCTCTCAGGCCAGTCTTCCACTAAATTAAGCTCTTGAGTGGCTTAAAGTTCACATGATTTTTAGAGTCTAACTAGGCATCTATTCTTTCTGCATCTCCTCTATTGAAAGTTTCTTTCTCCGCTACCTTTTTCACCTTCAGTTCCAGTTCTTTCAATGAAACCTTTTATGTGAGAAGTCACAGGACATCAGGAAGCACATTTCATCTCTTTTAGAGAAAAAGGATTTTAGAATGAGGTGGGATCAAAGGCAAAAAAAATAATAGTTGATGAGAAAATAGTTTCAGTACTTTAAAGTCTAACAACATGGAACCCCCAAAAGGTGAAATATACTCCTATCATTTCTAATTCTCAGGTTTTCCCAGTAATTCCTTTAACATCTTCATGATGACTTGAAGGCAAACTGTACTGCTCTAAAAGGCCACACATCCTCCTCAGTTTTTAACTTCCTATTTGAATTGTCTCAGAATAATTCCAACTAGAAGTTCTAATTAGGAAGGCTAGTAAATGTATTATAAATCAGTCCCAATACTTTCAGTTCTGTTTAAACATTTAAGTTATTATATTTCCTTGCTAGTCTGTACAGACTGCAAGTTTTAGTACAGACCTACTGGTTGCTTTCATCTAAGCTCCCTTCACACGTGTAGAATCCAACTGCTCATTGGTGGACAAGATCTCCTGTTTCTTACAGCACCTCTGACATAAATTTCGTCTGTGTTCAACTTTCCTTCCCAGTACACAGTTAACCAGTAAGAAACATTTCTTTCAATTGCACTCCGTTTCATAGCAGTACATACATTTAACAGCAACACCTGGGATACACGAAGTGGGGTGTGGGAGGGGGTTTAGGATTTGAGAAGAAGGAAGTCTGTTGAAAATATTTAACATGTTCCTGCAAAAATACTTTCTCTCTACAAACTGAGGATTGCTCAACACTTGTGCAAGGCAGCCATTCCTCTGTATTTTGGAGATAAACAAAAAACAGTGGGGACAAATCCTGAGCTGGTCTGTGATGAATATAAGCACCTCACCAGAAGCAGACTTATCGTAAAGGAAAAAAAATGTGGGTAAGTTAAGTAAACAGGGAGAAGAATTCATTGTATCCACTGTACCTTTATGTTCCTTATCAGGAGGCAAAGTGTGAATTGACAAGAGGAAGAAAAAGTGAGCCATACAGAAATGAACAAGAAGAACCCACCAGATGAATTTCACTCAAGAACAATTCAGATTTTTTTTTTAGTCTATCCCCTAAAGACATGGGCCTCTACTAGAATTTAAGTGCAATTCTGTTGCAATATAATCCTACCTGAACCAGTGGAGACAGAAGGGGGATTAAAAAGAACCAACAATAAGGGTATTCTTTCTGCCTGAGTTCCATCGCTGCCCAACTACAATTACAATAATTTGCAATGTCATATCAGAGATGCTAAAAGCTCTATAAATACATCTCATTTCCTTCCCTTTGCTTTCCTACAATATTGTAGCACTGAGATTTCTGAGTGTGTTAAGGATTTTAGGTATCCCTGGTAGTCCACATCCAAAGTATTTACTTATAAAGTTTTTAAATGCAAAGCTTTTCATTAAGAAATGTCGGCTTCCTTCCAGTAGTCAATCACAGAGCAAGGAACAGCTATTATGGGCATTGTTCCAAAGCTCAAAAGCTCCCAATGGTAGAAAGGCCCTTTAAACTACTTTGGAAGTTGAAATGGGTTTTGTAACAAAGAACACGTAAAAAATGAAGTTAAACTTGATTAGAAGCAGTTGCAAGGTTTTTTTACAAATCTACCAAGCATACTCATTCTTTTCATGGAGTTCAGACACAGCCAAGTTGTGCAGTAGCAAAAAGAACTATCAAATTATAAAAAGTTGGTCCTTGTTTGATTATAGCAATGAAGATCAAGTTGGGGAGGAAAAATCTAAAGAGCTTTCCTGCCTTCCAGCCATCAGAACGTAAGAATGTAACTATTTAACAGCACTTTAATATTCTAGAGCCATTGGATTTAAAAAGAAAAACCATTCTTGAAAAAAAGCTTTATAAAGAAAACAGTTCATATTACTTATAATTCATGAATAATTTTGAACTGGTTTGCTTTCTTTTTTTTTCTGTTTCGAAGTTCTGGTTTTGAATTTAACTACAGATTAGAGAAGCAAACTCAAATTACATGCAGAAATTGGTGACAAATTAACTGTCCTACAAATATAGGACAATACAAGTAGCTCAAATAACTGCAATTCCATTGCAGCTGAAAGCCTGGAAAAGTGTGTAAGTAATTCCTCTTGCACCCATCTGCCTGTTTCTAACATAGCACATATTTAACAACAATACCACAACTTAAGAGACCTCATGCCCAAAGCAATTTTATCTGTAACCTTAAAATATTAGCTCAGATTCCTTCTGGTTTATTCTCAAAAAAATCTCATGGTGGTAAATAACACGCCAGTTTACCAACATTAAACCTGGAGGCAGGGAGGGAAGCAACCACAGTAAACAGCGATCCTTGACCCACCGAGGCAGAACACACTGTCACTAACCTACTTTTGAACCCCAAAGCATAAGTCTGTAGCCTTGCTCCACCAGTCTAAAGCTGCATCTGGGAACAGAACAGCAGCTCAGCTCAGCAGTATTTGAGAAAGACGCCGGGCAGCGTTATGCAGCGTAACAGCCAAAAAACAGCTTTCAACTAAATTGCTGAGTAAGGGAAAATGAAAAGTACTAAAGCAGCGTTTGCCATGTTTCTTTCTTTTGTCTGAGTTAATTTAAAACATGGCCAGCAATGCTTCTGCACACACACTCCATACATACTACAGTCAAAGCTACAGTCCAAGAGCAATAAACAGTATTGGGGAATTACGGCTCCATAACAGTCCCTGCTGTACCTGGTTTTCAATTCCTTTTGCTCCTGACCATCTGCATAGCATTCTTCCTTTCTTGCATCTCCTTTTCCCCACCAGAATCTCACCATTTGGCCAGCAAGTGTTGCTTTGTTTGTGCTTCCCCCACATGAACAGTTCTTGATCCTCTAAGGTCATTTGAATGCAATTGTAGCTTTGGCTCACGCACAAGTTTCCTCACCCTCTCTTGGCAGAGCAGTTACACAAACTACCAAACTGAATCAAACAGGGTTAGGCTACTCCTCTTTTCAGTCTGCTGCATTAAAACCTTGATCTTTTAAATGCATATTACATTATCTACATTTGTAACCACATCCAAAATTTTTTATTTGAGAACAAAGCTGTATAGACAACCATATACAAAAGTCCTCTGGACAGAACAGATGCTATCAAATATTTTCCTTCTAAACATCAGGAAAACACTGCAGTGTTTCCAAAGTCTTCACAAAAGTAGTAAGATTTATCTATAGAGCAAAATAAAGCCATACTTTAAAACTGCATATGTCTCAAAAGAGTAAGGCTTTCTGTTGCATGTGTTGAAACACTCATGAGAGAACAGAGCTACAAGCTCATCTGGCAATCACAGATGTACTCCAACAAATTAAACCCCTTTTCCCTGACATTACCCTTCTGGGTAAAGCCAGTCACAAACTCTGCCCTTCTCAAAATGGCATTGTTATGTAGGGTATGACCTGTCACCTCACCAGACTTCTAAGGTTTTGGAAATATTTTATTATTCCTTAAGAAAACTGTGAGGAATTTCCTTTCTTAACTTCTCCTCCAAGACAAGCCTCAACAGTTCTTCTCAGCCAACCTCCTGTTTCCTCACATGAAGGACAAGTTTGCTATCACAGCCACCTCTTCTCTGAGCAGCAATTTTTTTTTTGTGGACTGATTCAGCTGAAAACATAGTGTCAAAACAAAGGATGTGTAAACATTGTCTTCGAGGGACAGCCTGCGTCAAGGATAAACTTTTAAATCTTTGTAGATATGAAATGCAATGTAGATATGAAATTTCCCTCTGTGAAAAAACTATTCCAAACCAGATGCTCCTTCAGACATAAGGACAAATAACACAATCTTAAGCATTTCTCATCTTTGCTTATCAGAAGTCACCTCCCCGATTGTATCTAACTAAATAGATTTTTAAAAGTTCCATTGTAATTAATCTAAAGACTCACATCAGTGGTTACTTACAGTAACATGCTTCCCACTGCATCAAGATTTTGGCTGCCAGCAACTCTACTCAAATAAAAAATATCCTTTTAAAAGTCCCTTCTAACCCAAAGCCTTCTGATTCTGTGATTATTCCTCAGTTCCAAACTGAGCATAACTGTATGACTGGATAACATCCAGCCTTTAGGATACATGAACTGTCATTTACTCCATCAGTGAAGCTCCAGGTATTCCCACTGTTTTTTCACACCACTGTTTTCCTGCTTCACAAGTCCTGACTCCAAGTTTTAACATACCAAAGTGCAATCCAAGAACCGATCCAAGCATCAGGCTATGGTTACAGCAGACTGCAGTTCACCATATGGTGAATGGTGGATTTGATGAGGTGATTTACATTTGCAATTACAATTCTATTCCCGTGTGCATTTCTATACTTCATCATAAGCATGAACTGGAACACCTGTAGTAGAAGAAATTAAGTTTGAGCCTGATAATGAAACAAGATTTGAAGTAAAAACAAATAAATATTTTTCACACAGAACTGAAATCTTTCTTCCCAAAAAATGCAAAAAAGAAAAAAAGAAAGGAAGGACACAGCAGTAGACCTTCAGCAACCAGCAAAAGACAACCCAGAACAAACATTTGCAGCAATACACAAATACAGCACTCTCAATGGTCAAGAAAGGGAATAAAATATTCTTTTAAAGGCTGAAATTGCAGTGAAAAGTGTTTCTTTCCAGCAATATGCAGAACTAAGAAGGATTTCCTGTTCATACCCTTTCTGTACAAGTCAGGATTTCAAGGGAAGTTTCCCCAAAATCACAGGAGGTAAAAAAGTATCTTGTGAAAATCTAGTTTTTGTTTTCATTAATTTTTAAGTTAAGTTGCAGAACAGTTTTTCTGAGAACAAAGAATTTTTCAACCAACACTTTTCTTCTAGATTTCCCAATGAGTCCCCGTAATTACCGTCTCCCATCTGTCTTGCCCACGTATCTTCAACACCAGGAACACTTGCTGACACTACAATCAAGAATGAACTGGCAGTAAAATTATTTATCCTCTGCCAGACTGTGCTACTGTTAAATATCAAGGGAGATAAATTAGGATTTAACTCTAGTTGACTGGCAACTGAATCTTGTATAGATATAGACAGATATGGGCTATTTACACTCAGATTTTTATGAGGTCGCCTTGCTGACACAATACAACCTTCGAAGCCTCAAGACATTACCCAGGCGTCTCCTGCCTACCCATTGTGTCAACACAGTAGCACCAATGCAGCATTGCATGACCTATACCATCCTTCTACTCACACTGCACATCCTCAGGACTGTCATAACATAAACTGCTTATGTTTACCTTGTGACAGTAAAGCAAAGTTATTTCAAGTAATTTAAATCTGCTGTCTGGCACATTTATTCTTTGGTAGTCCATTTTCTATGGGAAAAAAATGTCAGTCAAAAAAATCCCCAGCTTTATAGTCAGTCTACAAGCAAAGCACAAAAATTCTTGATTTTTTTTTTTACCAAGGTAGTAAAAGTTTGTCCTTTGTAGCAACTAATATTGGGCCCAGTGAGTGTTAAGATCCAAATTGAAATAATGAACCAAGAAAGTTTACAGAGAAAACTCTGGATCATTTTTCTGGTGAAGGATATCCCCTACACTGCCCTTTCATACCCACACAAGCAAGTATGTGTTCAGTCCGAAATCCTCCCCCTGAAGCTTCTCTGAGAACACTTAATGTAGGCAGGATAAATTATTACTCAGAACTAGAACATTTGGAATGTGTTCAGCTTTTCAGACACCCAGATACAGCCAGTAAAGAATAGATTATTTCCTGATCAAGTAGGCAGAGCTGTAGACTATCTTAATATTCAAACTATAAAATAATTTATATGGCTACTATAAGAAAGCTGTAAACCAGACACAAAGTTCAGAATTTTTATAAAAACATTTAAGCCAAATACAGATAAAGTTCAGAATTAATTCAGACAGATTTAAGACCTTGCAAAAATAGGCTTGAACACAGGAACTCTCCACTTTCTTCCTCATCTAATGCACATTTGTGGTCTGGTATCAAAGTAAGTTAAAAGCAACTCAATCCCAGAAATAACATTAAAATAAAAGCAGCATTTCCCCCCAGTACTCCTTCTCTGTCCTGGCAGTCCTACACTCTGAAAAACAAAAACCAAAGCAACCACTATCCTCACTCCTCTTCATCAAACCCACAACTGAAGAAAAACACACAGGCTTTTTACCAATCTGCACCACATAGATGGAAAAAAACCCCTTTGGGCAGAAGCAGAAAGTAAAAGATCTTCCCCTGCCTCAGTTTTGTATGGTATTCCTATGGCAGTACCCAAATCACCTCCATCAGTGAGTTACACAAAAATGTCAACCACCTGAATTCACCTGTTCCAGATAACCAGCAAGGAAAGTCTTACTGAGGATTAAAACAAACCAAAGACATCCTAAGGTCTCCTCCCTGCCTCTATCCTCCTCTACACAGTGTGCTCACTCCACACACTCACACTACACCAGACACTCATAGCTCCAAGTGTGCCTCCATGGGATGTGTCAGGTAAACAAGTGGTTTCCAGTTTGAATCAACCACTGTGAGTCACTCTTATTCAAAGATGGAAAGAACAGGTTCTTCCTTACTTTCCTTACTGGAGTGTGTAAATTTTCTTCCTTTGAATTACATCAAACAATTCTTGACTAGGTTTTACAACATATCCTAGTGTGAATAAAGCAGGAAGTTCATGTTTAAAAGGGACCTTACCATTCAGTGTTAGCATGAAAGGGAAGGGTGGAAGACAAGCAGTGATGCTTATACAGGGTATCTGAATGAAGATGGCTCTTGAGGAAAAGAGGAATTATTAGAGTTCAGCATCCATTTGACAGACTTGCACAGGAGCCCATGCCAGGGACCTGCAGGGACTGGCTGAGGAGCAGACATCAGAGCCAGGTACAGCCAGCCTGCGGTAAGAGGCGGCAGCTGCAGAGGGCTGCATCAAACATTCAGTACATCTGCCCCTATCCACGTGGGAGCCTCGTTTTCCAGATGGCAAAAAGGTACTAAAGGCCACGTGGCTTTTTTCTGAAATCAGTTTAAAGAGAGGCAGACGGCACAAACAGAATAGACTGTCAGCTGGTTTGAAACAAGAACTGGTTTGGTGTCATCCCGATTATGCTAAAAGGCCCAAAGACAGTGTCAGGAGGTTCCCAGTAGAAAAGCAGACAGAGTGCATATGCTGCCACTCCCTCAGGCCCAAATTCCCTCTGCCTCCAAATCCATTATTAAATACTGGCTGTAACTGTTAAAACCAAAATATTTCAGAATTGACATAAGATTAGAAGCAAAGATAAGAATTCAATATTTACATTTTCACCCACAATTCTACAAAAACCTGAGTGCGCTTTAGGGGGTAGATAACTTAGGTGAGAACTCAGCTGCTACTTTTATCTTAACATCAGTGAACACAATTCCAGCAAACTCCTGTATGCCTCCATGCAGCCTAACCCTTGTTCAGCCTGCATCTGCCAATCCAAAACATAAACTATCTCTTCATTTTTCAAATGTCACCACTTAACCATCAGGATTGTTAAGACAAAGTTTATGTAGCAGTAAAGTCAACCAAAGGTCCAATTCTGCCCTCACTTAGTCTAGAAAACCTAGTTAGTATAGCTGTGACACTTTGGATTTACACAACAGTAGTAGTGCAGTGGAGCAGAATATAGAGCTGAAAGTTATCAGCTAAATGACAATTTAAATTAACACTATGACTGCTTATGTTCAAACTCTTTGGTTGGTTGAGAGCTGTAAACACAAAGTCTCCACCAAGAAAAGTATCCTTATCAGTGAGACAAGCTAAGCTAAATTACTTATACTCCAACAACCCTATCTAACCACACATATCCACAGAACATCTAACCTCTCCATTTGACAGCCCAGTGTTGTATTCAGATATGGCACCATTTAATTATGAACTGGATTGCTAGAAGAGAATAGGACAGTTAACTTACTGCTGTTTAATGAGCACACTCTTGTTAGTTGTGAATACATTCACTGTACTCATTAAATCAGGAGGCACTGGAGTTCTGAATACATCATTAAAAGGATCCAGGAATGCTGCTGCTTTGTTCAGTGTGACTACATGCTCTGCTTGACAGTTGGAAAATGAGCAAGAAATGCAAGCCCCTTCCTGTTAGGCCAGCAGATCTAATTTTAAACTAGGACAGGAGAGAAAGAGTGGGAGATCTGCATCTTCAGAGTTTCACTCATTTTAGAACACAAATTTTTCTTCCTACTACTGACTTGAAGAAGAAACATGCTCAGTACTGTAAGACAGCAAGAAAAAAGAAAATGTCAAGCTTGCAGAAGGGAGGGCTACTTAAAAAATAAATTACTAAGTAAACAAACAACTCCACAGCCCATTTTCAATACACCCAAGGAGTATGAATTAATCTATCAACCTGTCAATTAGAAAAATGAACCTTCATAAAAGAAATTACACATACCCCTAACTTGGTAGTTCCCACACTATTTACAATAAACTGATAAAGGCTGAAGAAGGAGTAAAACTGACTAGTAGGCTCCTGTATATTCTCATAGAGGAGACTTAGAACATATGTTCAGTAAGAGGATGAGTTTTGCTCCATCTACCCACAAAGATACACACCCACATGAGAACCTGTATGTCTAAAGCAATCTAGAGTTATAGAGAATTTAAAATATAACTGTCAACTGTTCAGCTCAAACCCATTGCATGGAAGCATTTTCTACCAAAAGAGGTATGTGAACCAACATCACTGATTGCATCACTGGAGTTGCAGGGCGCCCTGGAAGTTAAGACTTAACAAGCATAACTCCTTCCTCTAAGCACATCCTTGGAAGATGAAAATACATTTCTTCAATGTGTTGATAACAAATCTTCCTTCTCCTCACCTCCCATCTCATGCACAGAGAGGTGAACAGGTTGCTAAAGTTCAGAACTGGGGGAAGAGGGGGGAGCTGACCCAAGCTTAATACTCTCAGTGCAAGGCTGTGCAAGACTCAACCACTTAAATCCAAGCAATTATTTTTCAGTTAGAAAGTAGTTGATACTGTAAGAAGCTAAATACTCAATTCTAGTCCAACAAGGCCTGCCGCCTATGAAGGCAAGCTTAATACCACAAGTACATTAGCTCACTCTCCTCCCATCATGCAAATGTGATAATTAACCTCTTACCTGAGAAAAACATGTTCTAACCAGTCATGTTAACACATTAGGACTTGGCCTGCTCCAGGCTTCAAACCAAGCCTCTGTAGCTCAAGATCCCAATTTTCCCACTTTTACCAACAAAATAATCTTCAGGAAAAAAATCCTTCTGATTAAGCAGTCAGGCTTAATGTAACATGCCATGACTAATCCTCTTAAATTTTCTCTGGGTCCCACACTGTAATCTCAGTAACACAGGAGAAACTGTTCTTTTCATAGGAGCTATGTGACTGTGTAGACTGTCACAGTCTTACTCAAATAGCAAGTGATTATTCACTGCTATCAACCTGAGTTATCAACACAGATTTCAGCACACAGCCCTGCTTACCTGGGGTGCAGCCACTGAGCAGTACTCTCAAATGACCAGGTATAAGCTGTAGAACAGCACTCAGTCACATCAACCACCACAGACTTCTGGGGCCACACCTCATTGCTCCCTACAGTGCAGTACACAGATGCATTTAGCTCTTTTAGATGATATTGTAGAAACAGCCTGAAGAACTACCTGCCTCTCCAATGGTTTAAAACAGCACCCTTACCAAAAGGTAGAAAGATCACAGTTTGGGGACAGGGAAATCAAAAGGAGAAATCACATTCAGACTAGATCTAGAGACATATCCCTTATCAGCATTATGCACCTACAAGCACATCAGAACATTTGATTAAAATCCCAGTTCACCGACTTAAGAACAAAAAAACCCCAAAACCCTTTAGGTCACCCACACTGTTTCCTTGGTGTCACATAAAACAATGCAGAGAATGAGTGCTCAGATTTTCTGATCAATGGTATGGTCTGTTCTTATAACATCCAGCAAGAAACATGCACAGAGAAAATGCATGCAAGAGAGCCTCAATAAGAACTGCATGTTAAGATTGCTTAATTTGGGTCCATTTCTCTTTAATCATCCTAAAAACCTCTGTATGAGAGAGCTACCTCGTAGAGCTCAGAAGCTGAGAGATGGACACATAAAAACTCATAAGTAATAAACTTCTCAACTGTTGCATTTTCTTCCCTTTGTGTTCAACACAGGGCAATTTAGGTACCATCTCAGCTGGTTTAACTCAAAAAACACCACATACTTTGATGACAGAAAGGAAAGGATGATGTACACGGAATTGTTTAAAGATTGGTTGTTCTGCTTAGCAACAATGCATTTCCATGGCTAAAAAACCTGTAACCCATGAGATATAGAGACATACTTGTTACCTATTAGGGTAATAGCTTGCATTCTTCAGCTCCTTATGTATTTTCTGCCATTAAGTCAGACTTGCAGCTTCCTGGCAGATACCTCCCTTTTGCATTTTGTACAACATAGAGCATATCAGAACTCCACAGAGCAGCTCATGATTTTTACTTTGAGGGTACTTAAACTGGTTATGTGATTTCCAGAGAAAAAATAAATTACACATTCAAAACAAGATACACTCTTATGACAACAAACAGAAAGGAAAAACGTGCCTTTCTTCATGCTATGTGCTGTATCACCATAACATAATAAGCAGTACTTCTGTTCAAAGACTTTAATTTCATTATTAATAACTCTTTGCTCTGTGTATTTTACATCTTCTCTTGTGTCTCATCACCATCATTCAAAATCTTTGCAGGTACAGCTTTCCATTATATACATACACAAAAAGAAATCCAACAAGGGTCCTGTCTAAATAGCATTGGTAAGGAAAATAGAAAGCAAATACTTGAATGGCAAAACACATGCACTTCCAAACTTGAGTTCTAGCTAGACCCCCAAGTCCTCCTTTTCAAGGAATGCACTTGTATTTACTCTCATATGAACACACTTTTTGTTCTTGTTTCAAATACTTCAAACTGGTTTTTAATACATTCAAGTTATCATAAATATCTTGTCCAGATACACAGGGAAAAAACCCTAAAATCTGTTTGTTGAATGGGAAAACAATTTGTCAGAATTTCTTTTTCCATGTATTCTACTGCACCATATGTGGGGGCTGGAATAGAGCCTAAGAACATCTGCCATAGACTTTAAAACCCCTAATAATAGCACAGCTGGTGTCCTCAGCCTAATGATCTCAGCACAGACTCATGTGGCCACTCCTGACTCTGGCCCCCAAGCCAGGCAAAGCACAGAAACCCTCAAGGGTTGGACACATTCATTAATTCTTAACTCAATTTGCATTTCGCTAAAGAACCAGCACAGAAAGCACGTTGAAATCCTTACATTTTGAGCAGTTCAGCAGTCACTGTTTCCACAAGATTTCCCCATACTCCTTTCATTAAACTCCAGTTTAGCAGTATTCCATAAAATGAAGCTCCTCAACAATTTTGCAACTGCAGATCTCAGGGATCCAGGGTTAGAAACCTCAAATGCTTAACTGCATTTAACTGTACTGCAGAGGTGGTCTTTGCCTTTTTTTCTTCCACTAAACTCATGGACTATCTTCATTCCTGTCCATTCAGTTTACTTACAAATGAATGTTTCCACCACCTTGCTTTTAAACATGTTCAAAAGTGCTGGCTTATCAACAAGAAAACTCAAATTCCAAAGAAGGAAAAAAAGAAGATAGAAGCTATGTTTAAGCTCGTACTGAGTCAGCATTGGGTTCCAACAGGTATCTATCACCCAGATGTTTTAGGAAAATGTCTATGATTTTCCATGCCCAAAGGATGCAATTCTGTGAAGGTGGGAACAAAGATAGTAATATTTGGGTGGGGGGTTTTGAGATTTTCATTCCTTTCAGTCCACACTCTGCCCCCTTTATGCTTTCATCTATAAAAAAAGATGTAGGTAGGTTCCAGCAGTCAATGGGCATGAGTTCAGTTTAACATAAGGTGTGCAGGTGGACCCGTGAAAGGCACATTTAGTCACTGGCAAAGCACGAAGAGGTGGCTACTTTAACATATTGCTGTATCCACAGTAACAACAGACAGAATACTGAACTCCAAAGTCCAAGAATGACCCATTTAATCTGACTACTCTAAAATGCCAATGTGACACTAATATCCTCACCAGAAAATGTTTTCTTTCCTGTTTCTCATGAGGGAGAGAGGGGAGACAAATGCCAAAAGCAGAGAAAGGCAACACTGTAAATTCCCACACTGTCCTACAATATTGGCCCTCTTAAAAAGAAGACACATTTAGCAGATAATCATTCTTAATTTGTATCACATCACTGAACAACAAAGGAAAAGAGAAAATACAGAGCAAGTTACTTATTAGTTTTATGTAAAATCACCAAAGTGTGAGAAAGGACAAAACACTAGACCAGCACAACTACAGTAATCAATTTGGCTACGACAAACATACTCACAGTCATGCATCAGTGATATGCTTCACTCCTTCTATTATCCTTTATCTGATCTGTAACTCCTCTTAGAGCTGTAAGATAAAGACCCATTCTAGTTGGTATTTCTAAATCAAGACCATAATTGAGCCATTAAACTATACATATGCTCTTATTTCTGACTTGACTATGAAAAAAAGTTCATTTTAAGGAACAAGGCAAATTGTCCCACCTTTTCAAACAAAATCCAAATGTCAACAAAAACTACATCAATGGAGAAACAAAAATCTGCACCAGAAGTGTATCTATAGAAAGAAAAGATACAGCCTGAAACAACATCAGTTTGTCCATAAATTCTTAATTCCAACAACTATACAACACAAGTACCAACAGAAGGCTGTATTTATGTGGTTATGCTACAGACTCTGACTGCAAATAAGAAAAATCTGCTTCAATTTTACCCTGCACTCCAACTGGGAAGCTCCTTCTGCAATGGCAGCAACAGCTGTATCACAAGTGTTGACTGTGGCCATAGCAAATATCTGGGCTGGCACCAGTAATGAATTACACTGCTTTTTAAAAATAAATTTGACATCAGACACATTAAAGAAGTCTACTGTTGCTGTGCAGTCGCTTGTGTAACAGATACAGTAGCCACATATAAGACACATGCTGTCCTTCAACTTGGCAGAAAGGGCCACTGTTCACAAAAAAAGCATAATCTCTTGGAGGCACAAACAATTTGCAGAACTAACAAAGTTCTCCTGTGTGAGCCAGCCTGTAACTGCTGGCATGGAGCAGGCAAATACCTACTGCTGTCTCCAGATTTTGGTTCTTCAGTTGCTACCACCCTATTTTTTTCCCCTTTATTTCTGGTACTACATGCTGTACTGCAAGTTTGTTGTGACAGAAAGCAGGTAGAGACAGGGAGTCCTTATAAGTGGGTTAGTACTTCCACACTTCAAAGAGACTGGCCCTGGCTATCTGCACTATTTCAGCCAATACAATTATACCTGCATGAAGTTTCCAGGTGCTCAGCCTTGCTTTACTCACCAGATCAGGCTACTGATCAGGAAAAGGCCAGGAATCATAACCTGCATGCTTTCTAGCCCATCTGCATGCTATGTCCCTCCTTTCAGCAACTTGTAGTTTTCCCAGGAAACAGTTTTCTCTGAGTATTTCAACATGTGCCTTTATTAAGCAGCTGTCCTGACAGAACCTCTATTTTTCTATTCAGGAAGCTACAGGCTGGGGTGCAAGACAAATAAGTCTGTCATAGGACAAAGACAGACACAATGCAAACACTGCGTAACTGCAAAGTGCAGTCATTGACAGACACAGTTACCATGACCTGTAATAATTCCTGCCTGGCCTGATTCCCATCTCTCTGGAAATATGTCTCTGACAGTAATGCTGCACACGGTCTGCCCAAAATCAGGGAGGATGGTGGAGCTGTTCTAACATGATAAACTCAGCACAAAGCTCACAAATACCATCAGATTGCAGTGCAGTTATGAAGCAGACTAGAGGCCTTCTAAGCCACATCTAAACTTGGTTAATGAGACAGACCCCTACTTTGAACAGCCTTAACATTCAGAATTACATTTGATTCACACCAGCTATCATTTTATACAAAGGGGTGATAGGCTCCAGTGAAAGTGACTTGGCTAAACTTAGCTCAATGAGTAACAAGCCCTTGAAGCACACATCATGCAATAATTACCTCTATCACTGTCTGAGTCTTGTGCCAGTTGCTATCCCCATCTTGAAAGAGTATCCAAAAAAAAAGAGTTAAAGTGAATACACACTCACATTACCACAACTTTGTACTGATTTAAACACAGTCTGCATACAAGAAGCAAAACCTGGACAAAAGACCCAAGGCAGCCTCACTGTGCTCAGCTGCATTTACCAGCACTGAGTTGAGACAGGTAAAGAGACTAAATCTGCCCTGCCGTTTAAAACATCTCCCATCAAACTTCCCCATTTGCAAACCCATCCTTCCACATGCAAATGTTAACTAGTACAAACAGGGTTGCCAAGAAATACATCAGCTCCTTTCCTACCTTCTTCTCACTTAAGCTGCACATGCGCTTTACCACAATTATACCCCAGGGCACAATAAAAAAAGTGGAAGCATCAGTGCTTAAGTATTACAAGAGCCTCTTGCAAGTGCAACAGACAGTTATTTCATGCTCGCATTTGCTTTGTGGTCATTTGGAAGTACGCAACCACAAAAGCTCCAAACAGAGTAAAACAAACATACACTGGGTGCAGCTCACGTCAGCAGAGATCTCTAACCTGAAGGTCATACTGTCAACACTACAAATGTGGAAGCAGCTGCTGACATTTTGACATGGTCCCTAAACTGCAGCATGCAAGATCCAGGAGACTGTAATTCAGAGACACTTTTCAGGTGTCAAAGATTCCAGACTCTTTTTCCTCCATAGCTGACATACTGTATATACCACCTAAACTCAGCCAGCTTACCGTTCTGTATCCAATAACAGTGATTTGGGCTTTTTTGGTTTGTTTTTAATTAAAAAAAAGCAAGAAGCCCAGAGGTCAATATAGACTTCCAAGCCAAAATACTGGCCACTTTGGATCAAACATCATGTCTTGTAATGTAATAGATCCTTCCAAATTCTACTCTTCCTAATTCTACTCCTCCTCCCTCAAAAAACACCCACTCACCCAATCACTATATTCTTTTCTCCTTCTCCACCTTTTTCACTTCAGGAAGAGCAAGAGGGATCTTCACCCAAAAAGAAACAAGTAACAACCTGTTTAACCCTTGTGACTCAAGTCTGGGTTTGGTGTTACAGAGTGTAAGTGGCAAACTATGCTTAATCTACACTCACTTTCCTGACTTCTGCAATTATTTCCCAAAAGAGCAAAGATAACCCTCAAGACATAAAAACCAACAAGCAACCAACCCCTTTAAAACAAGTAATGCACATCTTTATGACTTGGGCTTTACTCAAGGAATCAGTTCTGAGTTACAAAGCCATATTCTGTTTCTCATAATTTATATGCAATTACATCTGTAAATATCCCAGTTTCCAACTTCTAATAAAATCTATTCTCCAAAACATTACTTAATCCACTTCTTCAGAAATGCCTTTTTTTTTAGGTCAGTTTTAGCAGACATCTCATGAAGTTTTTGCTAGACAGGCAACACAGTTAGGTAGCACAACTTCTTCTGGCCACCACAACAACTTCTTGGTATCTTTTGTGAAAAAGTATTTAGAAAAGAAATTTGTAAAATAGTTATTTGAGTTTGTGTTTTCTTTTAAGAGCTAAACCCTAAAAAAGAATTTATATGCATATTATCAGTTCCATTTAACCTTGTCTGCTCATTTTCCTCTTTCAAAAGTCTGTTACTTTCAAGAACTTTACAAACCAATAATAGACATCCTGAAGAAAAAGAATGGGAAAAAATGGTTTGCAAATTTCTCTGTTGGAGCTCTCTTAAATGAGGAGATATAGGAAACTCTGTAACACCTGACATACAAACCAAGGCCAGAGAAAAAGTATGGGTAAAAAAAAATGAAAGAAACTAATAAAAATAGGGAGAAAAGCAGATCAGCCAAAATGTAAGAATTCATAAAAAAAAAAAGATCCTTGCAAATGTCTTCAGTGCTCTTAAAGAAAAACCAATGCCTTAATATTCTGACATCCCAAACTTCACTTGCTTTCACTTCTCTGGTGGTAAAGGTCTATAGTGTTTAACAACCAAGGGTCCAAAGCACTCCCTCCCAAAGTCTGTTCTTTAGCATCACATACACTCAGTTCCAAGCTGGCACACTGCTGGATTACAGATCTTCTATCACAAAGCAAACAACAGTTTCCAGTTACAAATCAGGGCAATCAGGAACCACTAGTTCCTACTGAGAAGAGAAATTAATTATCTGTTGTAGGATTTACATCAGAGCCACAACAGGCTGAAGCCCTGTTCATACTTTCCCAATATCTGAAGTTCAAACTAAGTATTTTAGAGCTATTCAGTTTAAGGGTTCATGAAATCTAAAAAAAAAAAACAAAAAACAAACAAACAAACAAACAAAAAAAAAAAACACTCAAAAAACGTTTATTACCCACATATAACAACTGCTTTCTTACCTTTTCCAGGGAGAGGTCTGAGGAACAAAGAAGGGAAAACAGTATTACATCTGCTATAACGAGTCGTGTTATAAACTCATCATTTTCCTGACTATGCAGCCCCTCCTATTTCCTCTTACTCATTTCTCCTGCTGCAACATTATATCATGTTCTATCTTCAAGTTATTCCTGCTGGTCATAGGATCAAAACAATAGGCTTGCTCCTAGGTGCATTTAGGAATTTCCTCTCAGCCTTCTTGACAAACTAATTAGTGCCAATTTAACAGATAAGAGAGACAGGACTGGGTATTCAATCCTCCCCTGCAAATCTGCTAACTAGGAGTACTAAAATGATGTTGCTGGACTTCTTTTATTAAGAAAAGAAAACAAACAAACAAAAAAATCCAAAACAAAAATACCCCAAGAGACCACAAAACAAAAACTCCCACATAACTAACAAATCATTCCATTTTGACAGCATTAATTCACATTCTTAAAGAGACCTACATAACTTCATTAACTCTCATTTTTAAAGAGACCTATATAACTTCATGCCCACAGGTTGAATACAAGGTGTGCTATTATACACCTACAGCAAACTAAACACTAATTGGCCTTGCCTGCACATTCCTATGTCACCTTTGTGCTATGTCCACCATTCCTCTAACTCCCTAAGAAACTCAAGCTAGCAATAAAACTGAAAGTAAGCAAATCTAAGCAAATTTTCAAGCTGTGCTTTTCAATTTGCCTCCCTGGCTCATTTCCCAGGGGGTAACAGTCAGTACAAAAGATGTGTGGACAAAGGGGTACAACACCCAGCTGGCAGGACAAGGCAGGACTATCCCCAGCAGAGATGGCAAATTGTGAGCCCAGGCTAATCTGGTTACAGCAGCACAGCCTTCAGGCACATGCCTTCCCAGGCACCTCTGGCTAATATTAGTGTAGGCTGTCCTGAAAGCACTCTGTCACCCTACTGCACACTTACCCTGGAGCCATGTATACCTCTTGCTCCTTTTTCCTCACAGAGACATCAGCTTCTACCACCCCACATCAATGTGATCAGGAATGCAACCTGGCTGGAAAGGCTAAGCCAAAGGGATGGAGGAGTCAAACACTCACAGGCACCGTGCTGGCTTCAGCTGTGCGCGTTTTCAAATACCGGTGTTGCAATGCATTCCTCCAAGCTTCACTGCCACAAAAATAGCAATCCCTCGTGGGACTCAAACCACAGTGCACTAACTGGTGTGTGTGCTTAATCATGACACCACAGGCATGAGGGACACCACTAGGTGAACATCCAGAGCCAGAATTTACAGATCCTACGCAAGTACCAATCAACCCAAGACGTAACAGCAAAGGCCTCCTGTGTAGTTACAGAGAGATGAGCTTTGGTTGCCCAGATGAATCCCATAGCCGCTGATGCTGACAAGCCGACTGGCAACAGAAGAGCCAAGAAACATCTTTGCTCTTTTTTAATTCATAGCTACTGGAAGAGCAGCTCTGCTAGATTTACAAATTCACAAAATAATCCATTATTAGTTGGAAGAAAGGAAGAAAGGTCAGCTTTAATCCCAAGATTTTTTAAAAAGAAAAAACTATGATGAACAATAAGGAGTATATAGAAGTACAGTTCTGTCCATCTGAATTGAAACCTCTGTCTAAAGACTAGTTGACAAGTCACGTGAACTTTTTTAAGGAAGTATCAGCTTTACTTTAACAAATAAAAGAAACTGATTTCAGTTCTGAATTCTTACTGTAAATATTCATATAAATCAACATAATGCATTTCACACTAGTTTTTGATAAAAATCCCAAAACCTTTGTAGTCACACTTCACAGTCACAGCTGTATTATGGGTTGGAAGGGATCTTAAAGGTCAACTAGTCCCTGCAATGGGTGAGGATGTCTTTCACTAGACCAGGTTGCTCAAAGCCTCATCCAACTGGACCTTGATCACTTCCAGGAACAGGGCATCCAGAGCTTCTCTGTGTGTATCATTTAAGGTCCTATCATAATGATAAATTTCCTGTCATTTGGTCTATTCAACAAACATTTGGGAGCAAGAATAAGACACAAAATATTCCTCTATGAATGAAGTAAGATCATAATGAAATCATGCACACTGTATTTAAGAAATCCATTCTCATATTCAGGATCTACTTCCAACATGCAGTGATATCTATATGCCTTTTCCACTAGGCCTCAGCAGCTCTTCATTAGTTAGGTAACCACTGAGAACTGTTAATTCTATGTTTATTGTCTTCAAATTTCACTTGGTTATGATCTTTACCTTTACATACAAACATTTCCAGATTTAACAGATTACTCACTCCATAAAAGTTATCTAAATTTATTCTTTTAAAGACAGTAATACCCCCATGAACAAAATAAATAATATTATTGTCCTTTTTTCCAAGTCAAAAACTGTATTTCCCCCCTTTCTGATACTGATACTCAGTAGAGGGACATCAATGAAAAAAACCTTCCAATTTTCTTCCTTTATGTCAACATGCAAGCAGGTGTCCTCTGCAAGCTGATAAACAGTACAAAATGGGTGCAGTGTTTACTCTTGGAGGGCGGATGTTACTAAGCCAGGCTCAAGAAACTGAGACTGATTTACCTTGAATGTTCACCAGTGAACAAAGTGAGATAAACGTGTCCTCAAAGTGCTCTGTTCCCAGCCTGGGAAAACCAGGCTCCCACTTCAAACACTGACCCTTTTCATAGAAATATCCCATTGCCAGCTTAACTGTCCACCTATTTTACGAAAATAACTGTTGCAAAAGTAGCATCATCTTATCCTGCACAACCCATCTGCCAGACATGTGCTTAAAACTTCTGTAAAATGCACTCAAATTACATGAGCAGGTCATATGCTCCTCAGGGAAAGAAAAGTCTTCTGGGCCACCTGGAATTTTTCTTTTGTAAGAGAATTAGTAATGCACACTAGCAACCTTAGTAATGTAAGGAAAAAAGTACAGGTGCAGCACACATGTCTACTGAGGCTGCTACCTGTTTCACATACCCTGTCAGGCCCTAAATAACTACAGAATGTGCCAATCCACTGACCCCAAGAGACTGATAGCCTTTTAACATAGATTCACAAGAACTAGATTTAATTCTAGTACTGGCATGAACTCCAAATGTTTTGATCTTGCTGCCCCCCTTCATCCATTGCAAAGTAAGAGAAGACTGATTTTTGTGACTCATGAATGCTGAAACAAACTCGGTTCATTAGTAGTTCACATTGAATATTTTGCAGCTTTTGCAATTTTAAAGGGCAAAGTATTTAGGAAAGTTGCATTTGCCTGAGGTGCAACAGTTCCTAAATGAAACCTCATTTAGTAGATAAAAGCAGAACAAGTGAATGTCATGGAGAAATCAATGTTCTCTGCAGGAAAAAAATGACAGCATAACATACATCCCATAGTTTGACAGTACACACCTCTCTGGAGTTTGGGACAAAGGACTCAGCTGGATAAATGCAATATTTAACTTTTCTCAGCCTTTTCGTTCTAATGGCTTTTGATGTCTTGCAAAAGCAATTTTTGAGAAAGCCACTACAGGGTAAAATTCTCGTGAGTAAATACAAGAGTAATCAAAGGTTGCAAACATTTCAGACAATCAGAAAAAGCATTTTCAGTTGAGATTGCCTTATTGGAAACTTGTGGCTCTCAGGTCAGTCACAACTCACTGGGTCAAGCCATAACATGCTTATTTACCATCTAAATGACCCTCAGGAAATACAGGCATAAAGGACTGATCTTAATAGGGCTTTCACACGTGCAGGTTTACAGAATTCATTACAAGACCAAAGGCTCTAAGAGGTAATATTTTTGGTTAATCCTGGTCTCCACCCCCTCCATAAATACCTGGAAGTGATCATTACTGCAGTATTACCTGAACACAACAGAAGCCCACAATTTCTTTCTGACAGCACCTGCCATTTGTGACTACAGCAGAAGATCTATCGCAAAAACACATGCTACAAGAAAGATTGATTTTCAACTCACCACTTTACATCAACGGTGCTTAATACCTCCTCAAAAATAGCTACTATGAACAGACACAGCTGCAGGGAAAGAAATTCCATTTAAAACAGGTTTAAAGTACAGTCTAAGGATTTTGACATTGTTCCAATGCTTTCCACTTCTGCTAATTTTACAGATTTCACTGTGGCAACAGGTTTGCACAGATTTGAACTGCAAGGTTTCTGCTTACTCCAGAGGAGTATCTGCTGCTCCCCTGCGAAACATGCAACTGTGCAGTATCTGATAATGAAATTAGGCTTTCTGGGACACACAATGTTGTTAGCAACACAAGCTCCACTTACATAAACATTAAACAGAACAGTAAAGGTCTTCATTTCCCATAGCAGACATTGATGAGATTTAAAAACAAAATACCCCTCTCTTGACACAAAACTGCACTTCAGTCCCCTAGGACACCAAATTGTGGCTGCTATCAGACCATAATTCATAGAGGGTCCTGATTTTCTTGAAATTAGATTCCAATGTGACATTACCAGCAGCTGCTTTTTAACAGATGAAATTTAGAATTTACATGAACATACAATGCAAAAATGCACTGATTAATTCCAATTTGCAGTAGTCAACTTAGCTCTTCAAAGAGGCACATGTAACTAAATCAATGTATCCATAGTTTTCGTTCTTCCTCTCTAGGCTACGAAAGTTTCCACTATATGAACATTTTCCTAACCTTTGGTTTCTATTAAAAAATGGAACAAGTCAACTCAGCATCAAACTGCATTGAAAACTAAGGATGAGCAGTTTTTCTGTGTTTTGTTTGAAGCATGGAATTATTACATAGCAGAGCAGGGGGTTCACACATTTTTTCCTTTAACTGGAAAACTAGATGAGAGGTCATCCCTCTCCTCTAGCTGGCACTGGTGAGGCCACACCTGGGGTATGGTGTCCACTTCTGGGTTCTCCAGTACAAGAAAAAAATGAACATCCTGGAGAGAGGACAGTGCCTGGCCACTAAGACAAAGAAAGAAGACCAAGGCATTCCTCCTTTGAGGAGAGGCTGAGAGAGCTCTGATAGCTGGAGATGAGAAGCTTCAGGGAGATCTCATCAACGGGTATAAATACCTGCAGGGAGGGAGGACTGAGCCAGGCTCTTTCAGTGGATCCCAGTGACAGAACCAGAGTGATGGGCACAGACTGAAACACGAGCAGTCCCCTCTGAACATCCAGGAACATTTTTTCCCTTTGAGAGTGACCAGGCACCGACTGAGGTAGCTCAGGGAGGGATAGAGTCTCCAGCCTTTGAGATATTCAGATGCTGTCACAACACAGACCTGTGCCAAGTGCTCTAGGATGACCCTGCTTGAGCAGGCAGGTTGGACTTGATGACCTCCAGAAATCCCTTCCAATCTTAACCACACTGTGATCCACCAAAGAAGCAATCTTTCTACAGAGCTCAGTATTTCTGTTCATACTGGTGCTTGGAGTCAAGAACATGAGCACAAAAATATGCAGCAAGTTATTGTCAAGCTCAGCATCTCATTTACCAACACAGTCTTGGTTATATGAGAGCTTGGAGTGTAGCAGTTTCAAAATAAGCTCATGTTCACTAGAGACTATTCTCTCCTGACACCAAAGTCCCATCCACTTACTGCTATTGCTTCCTTTGCTCCCTGCTAACAGCTGCTCAGCTGCCCAGGACAGACAATCTGAAAATTAACCTTAAAAACAGCTCTTGCCTGCATCCAGGACTTGATTCCAAGCACCATTATACGGAAGGAGATAGAAGAGGGAATCCAGAGCCATGGGAAAATTTGCTCTGCTGGGTTGCAGCATGGTCTGAGGTCAAAACAAGCCAATAATGAAACTTTGCAAAGGCTTCTAAGCCAAACTCTTCCCAGATTTCCTTCCTTCTTTCTAATACTCTGCTACAGTGTTCAGAACTTCTGCTCTAAACGCAAGCAAAACCAACATTATATGAGCAGGTCATAGTCTAACAGGGCTCTAACATATTAATTTACCAGTATCACTACCAAAAAACCACTAAATATGCACACAAGAAAATATGACAGTTATAGAACAGCAGTCTCATTTGGGTTTTCAGCATCTAATGGACAGCAAGGTTAGACAATCCTGTCCAAAGAAGCTGCAAGATAAGGCAAAGAATCAACTCCAGTATGGCCACTCACTGATTTAACTAAAGCAAATCTGCCAACATAATTGAATCTAAGAATTATCTCTGAGCTAATCTGTTTGTGCTATCAATAAGCCTCTTAGCTGGTCAACCATAAGCAGGATGACTACATGGCACGACTTTTTGCACCATAATCAATAGGCTCCAATAAAAACAGACGTATTGATGATTCAAAGTTCAAATAGAGGACAATTTTAGACAAAGACTAGTATCAGTGAACTCCTGAAATTTACTTAGGAAACATCATGCTATTCACTACAAAGTAAAATAAAAGTGCTTGTAAACTCACAGCTATCTCAGTCGAACCACAGAGTAAGCAGGAAGGCTTTGAATCAGACACCAACTGGTATCTTGGAAAGCCTATGTTAACAGGAAGTTCATTCTCAAGATTTTTATCTCTCCAAGTAGCAATGATCCCACAACTGAATACACAAAATTGAGCCCTCCATACAGGTGCAGCATTCCAAGGCGTCAGTGGCATTGCCTGTGGAGTTTTAATAATACGTACATGACCAGGGAAACATACCTTCACAGCACAGGCACTGCAGACCACACAGCAGTTTTACAGTTCCAGCCTTCCACAGCTTCATATGGTAACTGAGCAATGCCATTGCTGTCATTTAGTGACTAGAAAGTAGTTCTCCTTCTTATTATCTTCTTACAATAACTCTGAAAGCCACTTGGTGTGCAGTCTCTACCAGAATCTGTTCCCTTTCTGAAGAACACAAGTGACAATCTCACTCCCAGCAGAATCAAGGAACAACATGAGCATCACAGGGGATGATGCCAGTATGCCTTTGGTCATTTTACATGCAATTTAAGTGTATTTTTTAATGTTGATCTTGGTGGCAACACTAAGCTTCTTACAGAGCAGAACTGCGAGGTACATCTGGAGAAAAGGAATGGAAAAAGGAAAACAGAACTAGTTGTAAAAGTCTACCTATCAACATTTTTCTGACCAACAGGCACAGCTCCTATTTCCATACTGTGGCTATCATGACTCCCAACAAAACAGACCAGTTCTACCGGTCTGGCTGTTCTTGCATTAATATGGAAATATTGGGAAGTAAGTAGTGTGTGAAGTCAAATGACAGCTTTGTAAGAGTTAAAACAGGGTTATTCAAAGATATGCCAATTAAGTAACCAGCCTAATATTGGAGACTTATTAAAATAGGCACTCATTCTTACTGAGGCAGAGGGAAAGCCATATGGTTCACGATTTTAAACAAAGAACACACAATTCTCTGCAAATTAACAAGAAACCACCAACCTTGACTTGAGTATCACTCACAGCATACAACATCCAGACAACCCAAAACAAATTATGTCCTACAAATGCTATTTCTGGTCCTGGCAGAAGGAGCACTAAACCACCCCAACTCTGGAAATCAATAGAATTTTAAAGACTTAGGAAAGAAATGTTTCAAACAAATGTAACTCATTCTCATAACACTGCTTCTCGCTTAATTATCTCTTCTCTCCCACAGAAAATTTTAAACAACATATGAAATTGTTATGAAGAAAAATGTCTACAGCTGTTAGAAAGTGTAAAAGGTTTGGTTTTAACCTCTTGCCTTTCAATATTGCAGATGCTGCCTCAATAGCATTCATTCTAAGAACCCTTTCTGCAGAGCTTTAAAAAAAAAAAAGTATCTTTCATTCAGTTTACAGTCTATCACAGCAGCCAGAGTGGTAAGTTTTAGCATTTTTCCTTTTCAGTATTACAGCAACAACAGTAAGAAACAACAATACTGATCAAGTACACATTTAAAACAGAAATATTTAACCTGCATTAATTTCTGCAATACTAATCTCATTATTCTATCCCAAAGCAGATTGGCTAGAGTATAAATAAAATCCTCAGAGCACACTGAAAGATTAGGATCGAATTACTTCTACAAAAGCAGCTGGTAATCTGCTACAGGAGACAGAATGTGTGAAGCAGCAAGGAGCTCAGGCATGAGCTGCAGCAGAGAGGAACAACAGGAGCTCCCACCAATTCCAGGCAAATCTTTCCAATCTGATCTTGCCCTCTGGTACGTGCAAGTCCACTTACTTCCACCAGCTCTCACCTGTGTTCCACAAACTGAGTGCCAAGTTAACATCCATTAATACCCATGGCAAAACTTGTGTATCACATCCTGGTCTGCCTCATTAGTCAGGACTCTGGATTAAACCAGTCAGATGCTCAGAGGCTGCTGCAGCAGCTGGATATTTCACTGGGATTTTAAGCACCAACATATCAAACTTGGGGCACTACATATATAAATGCATATATAATGTGCCTAATCACATTAATGCTTCCTTAGCATACTGTTGTGCTGCCCAGTGCTCTAGAACAGGCATCAAGTTCCAGTATGAATTTGTAGTTCGTAACTGAACAAAAGATGAACAGATTATTTTTGTCTGGTATGGGATTTTTTTACACTAGATCCAGAGATCCTACTTTTTTCCAACTACTGTCATCTATCATACAGTTCAATCCGCTGGCAACTGGGAGTTCATTCATGCGACTGACAGAAACTTTCGTTTTACTTCAAAAGAAATTTAAATTCTGTCCATTCTATCTGTTCATACAGCTGTCTGGTCTTCACTCAGTAGTTCACATTAAAAGCTGAACACTTGCCTTCCGTTAGGATTTTTACCATCCTGGTTTTCCTCCCTTGAAATGATGCTCATTGAAAAACAGAGAAGCAAGCTTAACGGCTTAATGTCATTTTCTTATTGTCATCACAGTTTGCTCTGACTCAGTTAAAACAGGTTACAGTGCCTCAGAGAAGACACAGTTTTGTGAATACGGTCCCTTGGAGATAACACTCCCTCCTCCAGCGTTCTTCTGGTAATTCCAAAAGAGCCCTACTAGGACAAACACTGCCAGGGCACTACAAACAATACACGCAACTGTGTACACACAGCAGTAAAACAGGCACATATGGCAAACTGGTCACCATAACTGTTGTTTGGTTTTGTTTTAACTTTTTTTGTTGTTGTTTGCCTTTTTTTTTCTGTTGCTTTCCTGATTGCAAAAACCATTACACCCACGACTTAATCTCAGTGGACTGAAAGGTTCAAATAAGGTTACAGATTCCAAGGCAGAAAAAAGTGTCTGCACGGAGACTTCTTCTGAAGTCGGAGAGCGGGAGAACATGAACCCTGGCTCCCACTTTTTAGCAGATGATCCATTTCTTTGGAAATTTCCTAACTCTTCCCTAATTTTACCTGAAAAAAACCCTCACCTATAGATGAAGTTTCAAAATAGTCAGATGCAAACCAGAAGAGACACCAAGATCTGAAACTTGCTAAAAGCCATAATGGAATATTTTAGTCATTTTAAACAGCGGAATGCTGCCAAAAGCTATCCATAATCCCCAACGCTGAAAAAACCGAGTCAGTATTTGCTGGTCCCTCTGCGACGGCTAGAAAGCTACTTCTGCATGCAGAGGCCCTTGTATCTGAGAACAGCAGTTCGGCTCTAAATAATGCAGAGGCACAATTCTGAGAGCGATTCTTGACCTTCGGTACGCAATTCCACTCATGTGCCTCTCTCCTTTAAGAGGACAGAAGGGACAAAAGACCACAGGCAGCAGAACAAGGCGCAGCGCCCGCCCCCGAGCCAGCCGCCTGTGAAGGTCGAGGGGCCCGAGGAGAAGGAAGAGCGGCTGCACCTTGCTCAGCCCCCGCTCCGCTGCCCGGTGAGCGCTGCAGGCCTCGCCCGCGCACCGCAGCCCCGCCGCCGCCCGCTCACCTGGGGGCGAGGGGGCAGAGGCGGCCGCGCCGGTGCCGCCGCGCATCCCCGCCCGCCCGCACCGTCCCCCGCGCCCTCCGCCGCACTCACCCCGCTCCGGGCCCCCCGGGCTGCGGGACGCGGGCGGCGGCGCCCCCGCGGGCCGGGGGAGCCTCGCTGCCGGCGGCGGCCACCTCCGGGCTGCTTCCCCCCTCACGGCTCGCCCCCGGCCCGCGCCGCTGAGAGGCCGCGGCGTGCGGGGCGGGCAGAGCGCAGGGGCTGCAGTGGCCGGCTGGCTGCTGCTGCTTCTCCCTCCTCCTGTCGGCGCCTCATGTGCCCTCCCGGGTCTCTCCTGCCGGGCCGCCGCCGCTCCAGCTCCCCGCTCTCCAGCGGCGCCCGGGGACCGCTGCGAACCCCTCCGGCCGGGCGGCAGCACACGTGGGGCGGCTGCCGAGAGCTCTCCGCCGCCGCTGCCGGGCGCGGGGCTCCTGCGGCCGCGCAGCCTCCTCCGGAGGCGGGGCGGCGCGAACACCTCGGGGGCTGCGGCGCCGCCCGCCGCCGGCGAGGCAGCAGGAAGGGGCGGGAGGCACGGAACGCCTCCGGCGGCTGCCCCGGCGGCCGCTGGCTCGGTAGTCGCAGCGCT